>NC_081204.1:25157532-25457532 GCF_902713425.1 Acipenser ruthenus
GTGAAGTAAGATCGCAGTGGTGGTCACTTGACAATTTCCCTTCGTTTTCGGCTTTGTCAGCTCTTACTGTCATTTAAAACATAGTTTTTTGTATTTAATTTCCATTGTTTTTTCACTGGAAGGCTGATTTAAAAATATATTTGTATATGCCATGGAAAGTCTAATTGTAGACCTCTATGTGTATCTTATATCTTTATTTAACCAGAAATGTAGCAATATAGCAACAGTGTGATTGTGTGAATTTCTGCTATACACTATGATAAACAATTGATAAATCTATTATTATCATTACATGTTTTCAGTTATTATTTAGTTTGTTTGGAGTATTTATTGATAAAGCTATTATTATCATTACACATTTGTAGTTATTATTTTGTTTGTTTGTTTGGAGTATTTATTGAAACGAGTTACTGCGTAGCTTTACAGTTGACTGTGTGATCACTCCTCGGCTCGGCTATAGATCAGTGGGCTTGACTCATTCATAACAAGCAAGACGGGCGACCGAACGTTCTGGCATTTGACCGAAGTGCGCAGGCGTATTTTTTATGAAAAAATGAACCATACATGCGCAAAGAAAAGTCCAAATAACTCGGTAATTACTTGATCGATTTTGTTGGTTCCACAAAAAGGCACTCCTAGTTAACAAGTTCTACCAGCCTACCAAAGGAGGTATTTAAACTCGCAGCCGTTTTTTAGTTATTTGAGCACAAAAAGATTGTCTGAATAATTTGTAAAAAAAAACTGTCAGCCACTCTTACTTTAGAGCGGCTATTGCCGCTGTATAATAAGCAACTGCTAAATTTGTCCAGAACCATGTAGTAAATTCATAGGATCACAAAATGTTTTAATGAGAATTGCCTGTATTTACTGCATTCAGGGTTTTTTAATTTGTCTTTAACCCTTAACTCTCTTTCCAAAGATTGCCCTTGCCTTTTCATTTTTGATCAAATAAGTTTCAGACAAGTGTAACAGTTCTCTGGGGCTTTCTTTCATTTCTGCATCTCTTCTTTAGCGTCTAAACAGTTCCCATGGCAACAAGAGTAACGCCATGTAACTCTTATTGTGTCTGTACCTAGAGATACAATACGATAAAGGCGCCTATGGAAATGTGTTAGAATGTAACAAAATATGCATTTGTATGTGTTATCTTGAAATTGCTGGTGCACAGAAAGCACCTCTTTTAATCTTCTAGTGCTGCATGAGTTTGGCATTTTAGTCTTCCTTACACAGTGATAACAAGCATGTGAACTCCTACACAGGTTACACTATCAGAATCCACTAAATATTCTTTATTATTCACACTTTCTGTGTTAGATGATTATACTTAAGAATAAGGAACAGGTGCACACAAAAAATCGAGTTGTACTGACTGGGGAAATCAGGCATTTGGCAGCCAAACATTTTGTCATTTTTGTCCTTTAACCTGTTTAGCTCATTTTACTGTGAATTCTTTCACCTCCGATTCCCCAGTCCAATTTCAGATCCCAACAAATGTAGGCAACTAATTTCAACACGGCTGCAGATAAATCGTCCAGGCTACATTGCCAATTAAACATGCATTAGTAAAATCATAAATAAAAGCAGAAAACGGATCCAAAACTGGTGAAGAAGTAAACCAAAGTGGTTGTGACACAAATCTGTTGACCTACAGGAAATGTATCATGTCTTTATCCCTTGATGGCTGCATGTAGACAGGGTCCACTCTGGGCTGTGGGTTAAATTAGAACTCATTTTGGGAAGCACCGCTAAGCTAATAATAAGTTCCACAAGTTGATTTCGGGAGGGACAACACATGCAGTATGAAGCGACATTGGGCAGCAGCAGCACTGGCTCCTGCCCAAGGCAATTGTTTTGTATTTTTTTTTATACAGGCTTTTGAATACAACACGCTCGCCAAAATTGCATTTACTATAAAACCCCAATACAGGTACTTGCCTTTTTTTCTTAAACTCTTGAATCACTCTGTTATCTTCATATTCTACAGTGAGAAAAAATATGTTTTTTTTTTCTACTGACTTATGTCATGTGTGAGATAAGCAAGGCTGCGCCCGAGAGAGGTGACATATCTGTAGTTTTCTACTCACAAAGCTCGAGTGTATCTCTGTGTAGGTCAGTTTCATAATTCAGAAATAGTGTTTCATTGTTAAATCTAGACAAAACTTAAAAGTTAAAGCTTTGTGAATAGGGCACAGCAACTCACAATATGCTACAGTATCTGATGAACCCTCATATTCAATCTGCAATCTGCATAAAATGAAAAGTGTTTGGAATATACCTACCTGTTTCCAAATCTGTTGCTTAAAAGTGGTCTGCGGGTGCCCATCTAGTCCAGGTTTACCAGGTCATGGTTTTTAAGCTTTGTATGTAATAATCCCGAGTGCATACATGTAACTGGTGGAGGTTTGCATGACCTTCTTTAATAAAAGGCAATGGAACAGTGTCCTTCAGTGATAACGTCCTGAGGGCCTAGTGTACGAACAAATCCTGTTCCCTTTCAAGGAAAAATCCTTTCCTATACATTTAACAAACGACCAAACTATGTGGTCTATTTTTTAACTAGGTGTAGGAAAGGCCGGGCTTGACGTGCCATTCCATGTCAGGTTACATTTTTATAATTACTTGATCGAGTGCTTTTGGACCTGGTCAGATGTTTAATTAAAGAATTAACAGCACTACTGAACTGGTTGTCCATGGATAAATTAACCCTCTGGTGTCCCCCATACCTGCGTTTTATTATAAAAACCTGCAAATGTACTTGTTAGTAAAAAAAAAAAAAATAATAATCTAGGTATGGACATTTTAAATATGGGGAGTCACTTTTTTATCTTTTGATTCTACATTAATCAAATTTGAGTTTTTCTCAAGTGTCCTTTCTCTACCTCAATATGCATAAGACATAAGCTGTGTCAGTGCACACAGTTACGCTGCTTATAATCAAGTACTGTGCTATGTTGCTGAAACAGGTTGCCCATTTATATACCATATTGCATCTCACTAAATGGGGAGATATATGAAACTTGCCTAGTCCACTTATGTTATCATCTACGTAGACAAAAGCTCTCCCATAATGTTCCACCAATGGGTTAAACTACCCTTCCCTGGATGGACCTGCCTTTTAGGGAGAGAAAGGATCCTGTTTTTGCCACAGCACGTGTTTCTTTAAAAGCAACAGTTGAGACCTACATAGCTAATGGAACTGCAAGATAGGTACGATTATTTTTTGTGTTGCAATTACTTACGGGATAGATCGCCAGATCGTCCAGCAAAAGTAAACATCTTTTCAATGTTGATATACTGTATTGCTTCTGCACCCCCCACCCCTCCATGTGTACAAGAATATGTGTATTGAACTTTGTTACTGTGCACCTTCTACCTTGTCAAAATTGGAATGTTTTTTTCTTCTTGTGACACAGGATGTGAACAAAGCCACTCATTGGGTGGAGATCAGCTTGTATCGTACAGCACCCTATACAATATTCTGAATGTAATGGCATTTTTTGTTAACACTTGTTCACTACAAACTGAGTCACCACACAGCTTCTAAATAACTGCAAATGCAAATACTGTGTGTATTAATAAAACAGTATCGATATATATGTTAAGATTCACAGCATAAATATATGCAACAGAATTGTAACCACTTCCATATATAATTTACTGTAAATTAAATTAGTTAGATTTTGCATATCCATCCTACACTCTACCACTCCTTCCCTACACTTTGTATGATCGGTTCCACCACATTAACATTCCTGCACTTTACCTGACTATGACAGAGGCTAATACGTTTAAAATCATTGTTTAAAAGCAGGTAAGATTCACATTACATAATCACACCCCTAAAGGGGTCTCGTTGTGCCTCATGTTAATCACACCCCCTGTTGTACCATAATACTTAGAAATCACATGAAAATAGCCCATTAGCCCTACAGTAACCTAAATTATTCATATTGTTACAGTATACAGAATAACCCACATTAGTACGCAGTGAATAAAGTGGTGAGATAACCAGCATCCTGGGATCAGAGTAGCAGCCCTGGATTATATGGGACCAGTAAGTCACTCAGGTAGGATGGAGCCAGGCCTTGTAAGGGTTATATGTGAGGAGTAGAACTTTAAAATCAATCCTCTGCTGCCCGCCTGGTGTTCTCTCTGCCTCGCTTCGCCCACGCTACTCCACTACTCCGCTCGCTCCACTGGCTCCCGATCACCGCTCGCATCCAGTTCAAGACTCTTGTACTAGGCTACAGATGCCTTGACCAGACTGCACCCTGCTACCTCCAGGCCCTCATCTCTCCCTACACCCCCACTCGACCTCTCCGCTCCACCTGCACTAGAAGACTAGCTCTACCTCCGCTTCGCTCCCCTGCCTCCAGAGCCCGCTCCTTCTCCACCCTTGCTCCACAGTGGTGGAATGACCTTCCTACAGATGTCAGGACTGCCCAGTCCCTGACCACATTCCGGCGCCTCCTTAAGACTCACCTCTTCAAAGAGCACCTGTAGAACTCCTCTGTTTGTATCCTGGGACACTATCACCCTTCATGTAAATGTGCTTTATATTGCTCTTATCTGCCCCCTATTTTACTGCATTTAATCCTGTACTTCAGAATACTGTAATCTGCCAAGTGTTTAACCTGTAGTACTTTGTATTTAATCACATCCTGATGTAACTATCACTATTTAATCATATCCTGATGTAACTATCATTATTATCTGCTGTTATTGAATTGTGGTATGTCACACTTGTTCTTTGCTTGAACAAAAGTTATTGTATTTCTTGCTCTTATTGTATTACTTGTATTGTAACACTTGAAATGTATTTGCTTACGATTGTAAGTCGCCCTGGATAAGGGCGTCTGCTAAGAAATAAATAATAATAATAATAATAATAATAATAATAATAATAATAATAATAATAATAATAATAATCCTGTATCGAATTGAGAGCCAGTGATGAGCCGTCAAAACCGGCGTAATATGATCATATTTTTTTGTTGAAGTTAAGATCCTGGGCGCAGCGTTCTGCACAAGCTGCAATCTGGACAGAACACAGTTTGGAATACCAGAGAGAAGGGCATTGCAATAGTCTAATCTAGAAGTTATAAAGATGTGAATCAGTCTCTCAGTGTCATGTACTGAGAGAAAGTGTCTGAATTTAGTTTTGTTTCATGGATGGAAAAAAGACACTTCCTGAACGTGGTTACAGCAGACCCAGGGTTGTTAAAATATATTAAATAAACAGGAAAATAATAAATGTGTTAATCAGAATATTCTGCCTTTTATTGCAACTGTGGTACCATTCAGTTGAGTGAAAATTGTAAAGGGGTACTTAAACTGAAAACTTTAGAAAGAAGGGGTACAATTTAAAAAAAAACCCTGATCTATGGTATTGGAGTGCTCGAATAAAAAAAAAAATACAGCTGTACTAAAAAAAAAAAAACTAATACAATTAGATACATGTTTCAGTGTATTGTCATTGTATATTGCTTTATGATACAAAATAAATTGAACCCTGCCCCCACACTTTTTGTTAAATAAATAAATAGTTCAATAATACAAATATGAAACAAATGCCTGAATAATGTCAGACTGAACTGAATACTTTGATAGAGTTCCACCGAAGCAATTTTAATATTTTTATGACAGCTTCAGCTGTGCCTTTTGTGATTTGTGATTATCATTTTCAAACAAGTTTGGTACTCTAAGGAGCCATGAGTGGAAACCTAAATGTACATGTATGAAATATAACTGATACTTGCTCTGAAAATGTAATGTTAAATCTGGAAATATAATAACTCAAATACAGTACAGGATTAATTCTAAAACAATCACCTGATATGGCTTTATGTTGAACAAAGCTATCAAAATGCTAAATAGTTACAAGTAAATATATACTATATATGGCAAATGCAAATCATAAGCATGCACAAATACCATGCACATTTATCATAGCAAACAGTGATTGTGAAAAGCTGTTTTAATGATTTTTCTAAATTTAATTTTCCCTTGGGTTTGTGTGAGTAAATGCTACTGTCTTCAACTATTAACATCACTTTTGAAATAGATCCCATTGTTCTTAAACCTATATTAAACATTCTAGGTTTGAAAAATGAGTTTTGGGAGCATTATTGCACCTTATTTCCCACTAAATTAGAGAGTTGCAAGAATAAGGTCTAAACTGGTAATATCAAAGAGACAACGCTGGTACTGCAACGTAGTAAGAAATACATTCTTTAAACGTTTTTAAAAATCCATACTTGTAATGCACCACCTGTATGTGTGCGTTTGTGTTTCCTATGCAGTGAAAGACAGCAAGCAAGTGAACAGCTGATATGTCAGTGTTTGTATTTGTTTTTTCAATTTTTTGCCCCATCAATGCCACTCTGGCACAAGTCACAGAGTTACTTCTGATATATACAACTCTGAAAGCTGTTGCTGTATGCTGATGAGCTCATGTTGTCTTTAACTAGCAGTCTTCAATTGTGTCAATCTTACCTTTGTGTGCTATATAATCTACTCATCTTGAAAAAATATATATAAATGTAACACTTAAACATATGTATACATATTCACTTTATTAACCATTGAAAAAAGGTTCAAGCATTCCAAGCAACTAAAAATCTGTTGGGTCTTATGTATATGCCTAAAGCTTGTGTGCAGGGTTATGTTAGAGACTTGCATATCATTAAAACATGTTTTTTAAATAAACTGAATAAACGCTTTGAAAATATGGCCCCAAAATGTTATTTGGGTTATTGGGAAAATAATCAACAGCATAGAAACCAACTCTGCCATAATACACATTGAGGCTTGTTAAGTCTGTACTTAAGGATTTTGACTCACAAAATGAGTTTTTGATAATTGGGTTTAAATAGGACATAAACAGAAAATAGAACTATAGAAGTGCTTTGCTAAGCCAACCCATTGGGTTTGTTCTATTTAATCTTTAGGGAGTAAAATAAAATGTTTTCCTTTTTTAGCTTATATCTGGTATTGATCTATACTGTCTCTGGTGATTCACAAATCTATTACCATTATCCCTGCATGGCTGGGACTCCCAAATGCGACTCCCACCTCAATTCATAAGTTCAATTGAGTGGGCATTGCTCTTGTGGAATAAATTATAGAGAACTGAGAACACAAAGAGGGTTCAATTCCATCAATTAACTGTTAATGTGCCAAAGTGAATTGTTTCAGCAATGGCGATATCCAGAATTGTTTTATTTACACAACTCTAATTGCAAAACAAATTCATGACAGTTGTAGCCTGAGGCATTCAGAGTATTTAGAAGTTATTCCATATAAATAGTTTTACAAATTAAGGGCAAAAACAAAACAAATAAAATAACACTTTAAAAATAATGTGACATTTTAAATATAGTTATAAAAAGAGAATACTTTCAATGGTTTATGTACCGCCTCTGCTCACTCATAATTGGACTGCCTATGAGAACAAGCAGATCTTCTATTGGTTGATCACACTGTAGGCCCTTCAGGAAAACCAGAGAATATCTCAGAGTACATTTCGCAGCATAGGCGAACACTGTCAATTGACAATGCAGTAGACAGTTTATTTGCCATTGTCTGGTCAGCAGAGAATACCTTGAAGGCCCTGGCGGCACGCGCCTGACACAGTGATGTGATTTTGATCTGTTGTGAAATGGAGGGAAAATGTAAATAACCAGCTTGGTTTATGACTTGACACGTAGGTGTCTTTGCATATATCTGTGCTATGTCTGTCCCTTTTTGCCTGTGGTGTGCCATGTTAAGTGCATGGGAAGGTAAAATATGTTAAGCAGCTAAGTTGACTATCCAAACCATGTCATAATCCTTTCCCTTTAAAACTGCATGTCTGCCAAGTATTCTAAATGTAGGCACAGTTGCCAGTTGCTTCCATCTCCCAAACTGGAAATGTTTCACAAGGAACATTCTCAAAAGTACTGACTCTCAGTCAATCTGGAGAACAGACTTTGCTGCAAATTAGAGGCTGTGATCCCTGATGAATACATGTATCCCTCTTGAACGATTTGAATGCAATGGAATCATCCCGATAAAAACAGTATTGTTCTGGTTGCCCATAGTGGCCCTTCATTTATATTTTCCTTTATGTGCTTGTAATGGCTTGAATCAGACTCAGGCTGCAGTGAAAATCCAGTAATGGTTACACTAAAGGTTTTATGCAATACATTACATTCATGTGCTGTATTTGTCCATAAATGTAATGTAATATGACTAAGCAAGCTTGCCTTCAGATCCCTTTGACAATCATGTGAGATACTTTGACTTGGATAATGTTCTTCATATCGTACATAAGCAATTACATGACTAGTAAGACAGACATGCAAAGTATTGTCTTCAATGGGTCACCTGCCATCACTGCACTCTATACAATTGATAAACACTTTCTGCTTTTATTAAGGCAGTTACATTAACTCAGAGAGAAGCCTCTTAAAGCAGTTAACTTTTTAGTTCCTTGTATTTTTCTGAAATTGCAGCCAGGTGCTGACTAATTAATGTGTAGAGATATTGGCAGATGATTTTCATTTAATCACACAACAGCACCGAAGGCAGTGGGTAACCTCTTAAATGAAAAAATATTCTTTCCCTATGAAGACACTATTGCTGTGACACCACAGAGCAGTTGCTTGACAGCAGGAAAGTGAGTTTTAATTAAAAGTCTCCAAGAAAACTTTGGAGGCAGCATAATAACTCCTGGAAGGTTGCAAATTATAGGCATTGTGCTTGAGGGGTAGAAATCTTAGTTTTATGGCAGAAAAGCTCAAAGAAGAGTGATTGTTATAGCCCAGTTTTCCTTTTATTGTGCTGCCACCTTGTAATATGAAAATGTGCAAATGCTTTGACACTTGTTTTATGTAGAATGTTATACATGATTTGATTGTTAGGGAGAGGTAAGAGTCCTGACACTTCTGTATGTAAAGTTATTTGATAAAGTATATAGAAACACCTGTGATTAGCTCACACTTTATATATATATATATATATATATATATATATATATATATATATATATATATATATATATATACAGTATATAAAAATTCCCAACATATAGCACATCTTTTACAGTCGCCAGGATCCCTATTTCTGATTTTGTGTGTTCGGTTGACTTGTCAGAGTGAAGTTTGTAACTGTGAGGTTCTACTGTAAAATTGAGAAAAAAAAAAGTCAAATGTAGGTTGCTTTTGGTAATTATGTATGCAATAATGTAATAATCAAGCAATAATTTATAGATTATCCTACACATTCTCTCACCATTTCATGTAGGTTAAAAAAACAAAACACAAAGGTCTAAACAACACAATGTACTGTACTATGCAAACTCAAAGGCCTTTTGTAGGCTATTTTGGGGTTCTTTTTTTCCTGCTTATATATCTATTGCTGATTCTATTGTTGATTTGTTTTCTCTCTTTTATATTCCATTGGGTTACCATTATTGTTTCACCTTTTCTCTGTTTCAGTTTTAGCTGCTGTACAGAGATTCAACTTCCACATTTTTCACTTGTTTGACCCGCTGCAGTAGCACAGAATCCCCAATGCGTTTGCACTGCCCTGGCTTGTTTTTTGGTTTGCCCACATTAAATGTTAATACAAACTTCCAATAAAGCAGAGATTTCCTTTTGTAAGCACCCAAGCTGCTGAGGGACTCGAAATCACTGCATGAGCTGTCTGGCACATTGACAGAACATAGCACCAGTATAGATGATTAAAAAGCAGTACAGTAGCAGTATGACGATAGAAGCACATCAAAGAAAGATATAAATAAGAAAAAAAACGTCATGAACAATTCAAGACTATGGATTAGAGATGTGCCAGATATGCAGATTTGTTGCTTCCCTTTATGTTGGTTTGTTTTTCTTAATTATAAAAAGAAAGGAACAGCAAAACAAGATTGCTTTTCCTACAAAACATGCTCTTCCATAAATTGTCTGGGTTCTTCTTATAGTCTGTCTTCACCTGTCCTACTCAGCTATTTGTATTTAACCTGTGCAATTAACTGTAACTGAACTTTTATTCAGATAAAGCATTACTCACTTTCAGGCTATAAACCATATTTCAGTTGTATTTTCTCTGCAGTGAGTATGGATTTAGAATGCAATAATAATAACACATATTGAATTATAAAATAATATTGCATACATAAACACCACTGTAAACTGTAGGAATCTGCAGAAATTCCATCCATTGTATCCCCACTACTTCTTGTAAACATGAAATACATTTCTAAGGCTTAACTGTATATTAACAAGGGTTTTTATCATTTTTTTGTGTATTATTACCACTGCAATTTTCTATAAAAATGCATTTCAGGGATGCATTGTCATTGATGGTTAAAAAACGTAGTTATGGCTGTTCATATTAATGTTATCATGGTACTTCACAGTTTGCATTGGTTGTATTGGCTCTAAATTATTTAGCAACACACAAGAATCTACCTTAATGACAGCAAATTCACAAAATGTAATGTGTCCCAACACAAGCTTATTCTAAACCCTGGTCCTCGAAGCAGTGACAGTTAGAGTACAGGAAGATAGATAATGGCTTTGTTATGAAATTATACTATTTCATGTCTTTGTGGATATGTAATTAGCATGTTTCTTTCCATTTTAATTACTACTAATTGACTAATACACCTTAAAAGGAGACAAAGCACTTCATTTGCACAGCCCTACTAAGGATATGCCAAATCACTGGTAATTAATTTGGATGTGGAGTTCGTTTGCTACCCACGGCTGGTACTCTTTGTGAAATTGATGCAGCATCACTTGGGTTGTGTGTATGAATATATATATATATATATATATATATATATATATATATATATATATATATATATATATATATATATACAGTATATAGTGCAAAAAGGGTATTGTTTGCCACACTTCGGGGCCTTTTCCACCGTAAAATAGCAACACTGAACCACAGATAGTTTGCAAAAACAGAGTGATGCCTATATATTTATTTTTAATAAAAAAACAAAACATACAAAACAAAAGACTAACCACCAAGGAGTGCTTAACTAAACTTTTCGCAAGTACTAACTATCCAGCTGGATGGCTAAGCCATTTACCGGTAACCAAAATCCTACACTTATACACAAGTACCTTTTCTCAGATCTGAAACCCCCAGGCTTCACATAGGCCTTAGCCTTTATGCAGAGAACTCTCATACAGTACCTGCCTCCTTAATCCCAGGCAGGTGTCCCTCATTAAATTAGAGCCAGTTGCTTATCACCCTGGTTTAATCCTGTGATATTCTGGGGGATGTAGTCCTGAACACTTAAGACTTAAATTAAGAAATTAATATAACCTTAAAGGGGCATCACGTGACCAAAAACAAAAACCGAAAACAAAGAGCCCTATCCATGCCATACGAAACTCGCTTGAGTGGTTACATCAGCTGCTTTACTGAATGCCAAAAGGAGCATCTGCTGACTGCTGCTTTTAAAGAGGCTAGCTTGTTTCTCCTCAAGTCTGATCCAGGAGGATATTCAGATGAAAATGTGCTGTGATCTGTTTCATAATGACACCTGAGGTTGTTCGCCTTATACAGACTACAGTGTGTAAGCGATTTGTTGCAGGAGACAGAGGTTTACCACTGTTTTCACTGAAAGCAAACACTTCCTCTCATTCTGACTTAAAGTCTCATACGTTCGTTTATTACTCTTGGATAGTTTGTTCAATACCATTGTCTCCACAAACGAACAAGCACTTAATTCAGAATTATGAAATGCACTTTCGACTGCCCATCTAGCTTTCACTCGAGGTGATTGAAATACGCATGCGCTAGCGCCCGGTGTCGAAGGTCATGAAGTGACGAAATGTCCTTGCAGTGAACAAACAGGCTCAAAGAAACTGAAGAGAGATAATAAGGGGAGAGAAGAAAGAGTAATAAACACAAATGAATACAGAGAACAAAAATAATAAACTTGTTCTGTTTATTTTTACTTGTTCTCTTTTCTTTTTTTTGTTTATTATTCTTTTTTTCTGTTCATTCGAGACACAAAGTGTGCGTCACCCAGCGTTTCACTGGGAGATGCACTTGAATTGCCTGGGAGTCACGGTTTAGCCACCTGTGGTATCTAGAAAACAGATACATACTTGCCACTTGACACTATAAAATAAAAATAAAACACATTTTAGATTAATAAATGCATTTAAAAAGTATATTTCAGAGTTTCTTTCCCCAAAAACATTTAAACCTGGTCTGCCATTCACATTATACTTGTGATACAAGTTTCTTGAATGATGAGCACCAGCTCCTGTTAAATGTGTTGTACACATTTGCCTGATTGGGGAAGCCATTTAAAGGTACATTAGGTACATTCATTATCAGGTTTGGAAGTCCTGCCTATGATAAATGTGTTCCTGAAGAGAGCAGACATTATAGGATGATAGGAGTCCCGGTCTTCGTTAATCACCACAGGTGCCTGACTGATGTTGTGAGCGCAAGAAGCTTGCTTCACAGGTGTGCTATGTAAGGGTAATGTTTTAAATCAGGCAATATTTACCATTTTAGCAGTCATGTTTGCCTTGTGTAGCTTTCTACCTTGCTAATGTTCTGTGTCAGGTACAGCTGTTGTTGTTTTGTTTTACTATTGCTATCTTACGTATTGGACACTATTATATTAAATCCTGCTAATAACTGTTGGTCATCGCAGTGTTTGGTGTTTTGGCCACCACTGTATTAAGGTCTTTTATTTCATTTAGTAATCACCAATTATTTTATTATTTTGTCCCAATTTGGCATATCCACTTATTTTTAGGCTCAGCTCACCGCTGCCACCCCTGTGCTGACTCGGGAGTGGCGAAGACGAACACACGCTGTCCTCCGAAACGTGTGCCGTCAGCCGACCGTTTTTTTTCACACTGCAGACTCACCATGCAGCCACCTCAAGCCCGCAGGCACCCGGCCAGACTACAGGGGTTGCTGGTGCGCGGTGGCCGACCTAAGCCTCCCCCCCAGGAGCCGCTTGGCCAATTGTGCGCCACCCCCTAGGAGCTCCCATCTACAGTCGGCAATAGAATAGCTTGGACTTGAACCAGTGACCTCCAGGCTATAGGGCACATCCTGCACTCCACTTCAGTGCCTTTGCCAGATGTGCCGCTTGGGAGCCCCTTCTGTATTAAGATCTTACACCAAAATGTGCACTTATTTTTGTAAATGTAAATTAAAGCTGTTGCTGCTGCCAAACTAGTATAAAACAATTCAGCAGTAATTCGAGGACTCAAAGGTGCACCTAAGTTGTTTGTTCCAAGATCTGTAACATTAAAAGTGTGCTTTTCCTTTCACAGAAAATAGTGCAAACGTAATCATTATTTGATTGCCAAAACTGTTAGTACATTTATTGACAATTTGACAGAGAAGATGACCAGGATAAAGTTTGCTATGTATTCACTATGGTAAACCTATAATGGGCAGTGCAAAAAAAAACAAATGTTTAAGTAACTACTGTGACCTTCCTCACAGCTTGTAGGGCCTGCTAAATCTGTCCCAAGGTATATTATGCCATTAATGTTAAAAACTTAATACACTGCTGGTCATGCTGACAATTTACTTAATGCACATTGCCCGTGACATTTTTACTTGAACTTCTAGTGAAATACTATATTTTAATTTACCATTTACATATTATAACTTTTATCCTTGACCAAAACAACATTTTTCAGGCTGCACATTGTGTGAGTCAAATAGCAAAATGTTCTGCATAATACAACAAAGGGTTAACTGTCCTGCCGCATAGAAATTCAATGTTGTCTCTTTACTTATCCACTAGCTTAACCTCTGCCATTGCAACATCATAATGTGGTGTAAGTGCCAGTCCTGTATATCTGTACCTAGCTTTCAGACTTCAACTTTATGAGCCTCATTAATCTGTTCTGGGACCATATTGATTACCTATTCTCAGAGGTAAATCAGAAATAGTGTATGCTGTATAAAGATAAAAAACCTATTTGAACTTGCAGTAGAAAACATGTTATAAATAATCATAATTGATCTGACAGCTGCAAAACTAATTGCTGGTTTCACAAACCCAGACTTTTGGAGATAACATTAGGTAGTCCAAGATGAGTGAAACCAGCCAATAATGTAATTTCTCACTTACAAATCTGGACTAAGGATGTTCATGTACATAATGAAACACTTAGCAATAAGGCTGCATCCCATTCTGTCTTTGTAATTAAAAAAAAAAGAAATTGAGGATAAGCACATGTTTTTTTACATCTTGAGCTGTAGGTCACAATAGATTGGGGATCCTTTATTTCTTTTATTGGACATATGTACAACATTAAATAAATGCAACAAACAGTTCTTTAAATGTTCTTTGACTGGTTGAATAGAATTGGCTGACAGATTAGAAATGTAGTCGTCTGTAAAATGTGCCTTTAATCCTTTACAGCCTCTGTTTGTTTCAGGTTGCACATTGCATACCTTATTAACTGTGGAGTTGATGATTTATACATAATTTACACTGGTAAATTATGCACTTTTATTTCTCTTGTATAATGTATTTGCTTTTGTCTTCAGTCGACATCTCATAAAACAGTCATTGACATATTACGAGTTTACAGAGATTTGTTGGATACTTTATTCTTCAATGGATTGTGTCGTATATCACAAAAATGCTACTGAATTATTTATCATTTTTGATAATATGTATATTATTATTATTACCATCAGATATACACTTCCAACAAATAAATACTATTGATTAATTATATCCAGAGAGTAGCATGTCAGTTGGGTACAGACACATTAGCAGTCACACAGGTCACTGTGCACATTAAAGGCAAAGAAAAGACAGTAGGCTGGGAAGCGTTGGGTGCCTAGTATGCAGTTGGTGTAGGCTGTAAAGTAAGCTTCCAACACATTCCA
The DNA here is from genome assembly GCF_902713425.1 of Acipenser ruthenus. Classification (NCBI taxonomy): domain Eukaryota; kingdom Metazoa; phylum Chordata; class Actinopteri; order Acipenseriformes; family Acipenseridae; genus Acipenser; species Acipenser ruthenus. The sequence continues at coordinate 25,172,431 of NC_081204.1, forward strand.
GAGAATATACTTTTGCACAAACCCTGTAAGGATATAGGCAGTCAGGAGTTTTTGTCAGGAAAATTGTTTCCTTCAGGTGTTCACCTCCACATTCCACCTTTTAACACACAGGTGTATATTTTTTATTTCTTAAGGAGGTGTCTTATGGATAATAATTTCACAGGATTTTATACTGTTGGAGTGGTAAATACCAATAAAAGGGATGATACAATTCAATTCAATCCAATCCAATGCATACTGATGATGAGGCACAGTCATTGTTTGAGAAGTATTCCAGTCACCAATAGTTATGGTAGCTACACCATAGTTTCCCCTAAGTAAACAGATGCCTGCCTTCATCTTGACTATGGCAACATTTAATTTCTGGTGCCTTTCTTACTACAATACTACCCATTTTGTTTTTTTGCCAAGCCCAGAAATTGTTGTTTTTCATTTAAAAATAAAATCATGAATTTTCACTTCAGCATATGTCCTTCTTTTTCAGTTCAATGAACTGTAGATAATGTAGAGAGCATATTATGTGTGTGTATTGTATACAGCATTTCTCAATAGAATGAGTTGGTGTGGGAAAAGGTATAATGAATTTTCTTGGCCAACACTTTAGTTAATAATGTAAGGATTTTGTTTTTATTTTTAACTAGCACCATAGTAAATCATATCACACTAATAAGAGAAAATAAAACACACACACACATTGATTTATCTCAATTTTATATATAAATATATATTGTATTTACTCAAATTTTGAGGTTTTTAGTTAGGGTACCAATTTACATTTGTGCATGTAAGTTATTCTTGTGAGTTTGAACAAGACCAACTGTAGACAGTACTGCCCACTACAGATATTACTTTCGGTACAGTACTGGTATATTAAAATGGCTGCACAGCGAAGTTCATGAACATTTTTTAATGCAGCTTTTAAAAGAAAAGTAATTTGGTTTGCTGAAGAAAAGAGAAACTGTGGCATCTGAGATGTGTCAGAAGGTGGAGACGCAATCGAAAGGCTGTGTAATACTATAATATTACCAGTATAGTACTTTTTGAAATGATCAACGCAGGTCCAGCTTCAAAATGAACAATCATTTATTTATATATCTTTCTTTTTCTATCTGGAGGAGCACAAGGAACAGGAACACTAACATAATGGCGGATTCTCCATCGCTGTCTGATTCTCTAATTTACTCACTGTTATTATGGTCTGTGCCTGGTTTAACTACGGGAACCCCACTAGTGTAAACTCCAAATTCCTAACTCAAACCTAAAATGAACTACACATTTCTGTCTGGCACTAATTTAGCTTACGAATGTGACAGAGTCACGTTGGCCAAATTAAACAAACGAGGACAATAAAGCAGACTTAAATAAAGTTCAAGGTAATTGCTACCATAAACTACAATGACTGTCGTTCAATACTGAAAGTAGTGTAGCTTACTGTACTCTGTACATATTTTCTTTTCCCATTTGCATTTGTAATATAGTAGGTGATGCACTCTGATTCTTTAATGTACAGAAATACAGTGTTCCCTGCTGGCACCTAGAAATTAAAAAGTAATTTAACCATTAATGTTGGTGTTTTTTTCATTTCAGGGTCTTTTTTTTTTGGTGGGGGGGGGGGGGGTGTGACTTGAATTCAGGGGCGACTTAAATTTGAGTAAACACGGTATATTTTTTAAATCTCATAAAACAGATTTAACGCACATATGAGTTGCAGCCCACTGCTTATTTAATTGGATCTCTTCAGGGTGTCCTAAAACATTTATTTTGTATCTAATTTACTTGCACTCATTCAGCAATTACACTAATGGAAATACCATACAGTGTGACTCCATAGCAAGCAAGACAGACTGCATTTGTAAGCAGGCTCTTAATTTTGTCCTAATAGAAATTATCAAATGTGTTACTGATTGCTTCTACCAAATATAGGGAATTCTGTATTAATTGGTTAAGTGCATATTTTCAAAAATACTTCTCTCCTGAACTTACAAAAGTAAATGTGAAGTGTATGGAACACAGTCAAATTAAGTATCTGATGTGTATCGACTTGCTCTTTTTTTAGTTATATAAGCACAGGCTTAATTTACACAGGGGACATCTCCCCCTTACTTTTTCAATGATGGGGAAATGTCCCCCTCACATTGCAGGACAAGGCCTACTAAAAATGTTATTTCACAATAATGTATTGGTATAATCACAAGTCAGTATAGAAGTTAATGGGAAGAAAAATATACAGCCTGAGACCACAGTAAAGTTGGGAAAAATGGAAAACAGATGGACAAAGATAGTGGAGGATGCACTACGTTGTTGCATCCAAAACACAGGAACATGGTTTAAGTTTGTAATTCACCATAGCTCGTGTTATTTACTAATGTTATCACAGTGAGATTTCTGTCTACTTACAGTTTAACGTTTCATTTTAAATTGAAACAGTAAACTTAAAACAGCAAAATGACCTTTGTGCAAATAAATATAGACATAAATAAAAATTAAATACATTACCAAGAAGTTTTTACACACTTTTTTTTGCGTGTTTAAATACATTGCAGACTCTCATATCTCTACTTATCAATGCTCCAAAAACACACTCTTGATCACATTTTATAAAACATTTTAAAACTAATAAATAAACAATTACCATAACGAACATTATCATATTCATCATAGTAAAGATGAGCTCTTACCTGTAAACATGAACACGTTTAAAGTTTGAAACTCATTGTCTGGAGCTTGGTTTTATTTACATTATCGTCGATACACTGCGGTTTGAGGTTCAAGCTACATCTGCTATTTTAAGTGGATGGAAGCTGAAAATACTTTTTAAAAACACCCTTTTCTTAAACCTCACATTTCAATAAATATATTTCAAGAGCAATTCTCATCCCACTCATTAAATCTGCATTATGCCACACTTGCTCTAGCACTCATTGCTGCCTCAGGGGCTGGTTGTACTAAAGGGATCTGATCCAGGACCCAATCTGAGCAGATCTTCCGTGCTCCTTGAAGACTAAAGTCATGGCTTCGTAATTCCATGACTCAGAAGCGACTGAATAATACAGCTATTTGCCACACTCATCACTCATGACAACAATGTGCCAACAATTTATTGTTTTGAATGATTGCCGCAGGAATGTCCTTTTAATTAGACATACAAGGTATAAAATGTTTTGTTACACTTGTTTGTAACATATTTTATTATTTCACATAGAATAACCTTCATGCATGCCCTTCATGCATGCTTTGAAGTTGTCAGGCTGTTAACAGTGAAAAGAAAAATTACAGGTAAATTATTTACACAGTTGTAGCAACACGTGGGGACGTATAACATATTTTTTTTTCGGAACCCCGCTACTTACTCTTTAACAGAAAGTTAGCCTTGGGTCTTTTTTTTTTACTTTCTTTATGACCCATATAAATGTTTACTGCAGTATTCTATTGTAAAATCATTCCAAATTGCTGTAAATCATAAAGTCGAAGGGGAGCAAGTTAAATCAGAGAGAATTGTGATGAAACATGGTAATGCACAGTATATGCATGGTACATTACCATGTACCCTGTCTTTTAAGGTATGACTAACTTACATTTTCCTCATGTAATGTGTAAGTTAGTAAAGACAAAGAAAACATGCCACATACTGTGTTGTTTTCTTTTGTTTGCTAAAGAACAATGCAGATGACATGCAGTTGTTGTATTCAGTGACAAGACCCAATTTAAATAATCTTTAATCTGAAAAATTATAAATGCATGCAATAAGTGAAGCAATACTTATTTTGATCAATTAATACATCATCAAACTGGGAAATCCTTTAAATACTGCTCCACATTTGTTCTCTTTGTTTTATGAACCTAATTTACCAAAGTGTTCCCCAAATCATAGAAGTTAGAAGCTTATTTTAAAATACAGAAGTACAATCACCAAATCTATTTACAATTGATTCTGTAGGTGAGCGAGATTCAATTCTTTTCATTCTATGATAATTACCTCTTGAGTTTGTTCTTATGCCGCTGATAGGCACATTATTTAGTAGAACAGCTCTCTTTATTTGACTGCAACCTTCTGTTCATGTCCCATTTGTATTGCCTTGATTTTTTTATTATTATCTCCAAGCTCAGGGTGTAAAAGAGAGGACCAGAATTCCAAAGATCTCAAGGGTTTCATATTTAAATTAAGCATACATTAAAAGAAAATGCCACTACAAATCTGGGTTAATACTGGCCATTGTAATGAATTTATATCTCAGCCCATTGAATCAAATGGAAAGGAAAGGGGTGGGCGTGAACTGCAAACCGTACAGGTTAAAGACAAAAGTATTACCAGTCGAATAATGAGCAAGCTCTGTAGTTGAGAGGCAAGTTTTGTGTCTTATGCAGATGTCAGTAGTATTACCTCATGAGCCATTCCGTTCTCCCCCTGCTTAATAAAAGCTAGTCCCTCAAGTGTAAACACAAGCGTATGTCCATCTAGGCTCAGGTAAATTGAACATGGGGCTCGTAACCATGACTACTCGCCACCCTCCAAGCTCTATAGTTGAGAGATAGGTATACGTCTTATGCAGATACCAGTATTATTTCCTTACCAGACGCTAAAGAGGGGTGCATTACACTACAACCTACATTACTAAAAAGGGGTGCATTACACTACAACCTACATTATTTTACATTACTAAAAAGTTAAAAAACACATTGAAACTAGCCAAAGAATGCAAGTGAAAAGGATCCTAAATTGATTCACAAAGAATAAGGCTAAAATCATTCTTAAAAATACATGTAATACGAGGAAAGTGAACTTTTCCTTATTCACATATTTCAATACATACTTGATAGAATCTCCTGCAATTGTGATGAATTAATAAAGGAATCTGCAAATCTCTTTCTGAAAGCAAAGCATAATGGGCACCTTGCCTTTTATGAAGAAACTGGTGAAACATGGACATATTTCGATGCAAAACATACACATACTAGTTGTGTCTGTCGAATGCTGTTGTACTTGAGTAATATAATGGTTGGCATTCTCAATTGTCTACCTGCAGTTACTGTCACCTTTTTTTGACATCAATTTACAATTTGTTTGTTGATGAGTAAAGAAGCAAAATATTCAGTAACATTCATCATTAGGGCTGATGGAATGTATTATTTTTCCTAATTTCTACACATTACAGAATTATGTTTTTAATATTTTGATTACAATGAATATTTAAGTAACACCTTACTAAAAGGCATACATAATGTAAAAGTTTGGTTTGAATTGGCATGACATTATTATATGGCCTTTTCTATTATTTTTTTTTATCACCCTTATCATTTTGTTGTATGTTAAGTTTGTCTGTTACCCAAATGTAAAAACAAAAAAGTTTACGAATGACAGGGGGCCATTCAGTGTTCAGCTGATTGATCTCAAATCTTTGTCAAGTCAGGTCTTAAAGGATCCCAATAATTCAGCATCAACAACATGGCTAGTTAAGTCATTCCATACCCTCACCACTCTTTGTATAAATAAGTCTCTTAATTGTCCTAATTCTACCTCCACTTAACTTTCAGCTTTGACTTTTAATACCGGTTGCAGTACTGCGCTTGTCAACTCATTTTAAGATTTTAAATACTGCCATCAAATTATTTGTAAATAAATTCAGTTATATCAACCTTGATAGCTAATTTCTTTAAGCCCTGACATTATTCTGGTTGCTCTTCTCTCCAAGACCACAATGTCTTTTTGGTACTGTGTTGACCAGAACCGAACACAGTATTGAAAGTGCGGTCTCACCAGTAAGTTCTATCATGACCTCCTTTGATTTGTTCACTTCTGACTTTGGATGGATGGGTAAATTTAAACACAGGTAAATAAAAATTCTACCCTGGCTAAAATGGCCCCTGTAAACAGGGACAAGACTTCCATGTTAACAAAACATTTTGTCTCAGTGGTTTATAATGCTATTTATTATTTAATCAAGATTAAAACCCTTAGTCGCATTCTAATGCCCCAGGGAAAAATACAGATACACTGTATTTCTTTCAGCTTGAAAACACAAATATGAGTGCATGTCTTCTTTACTGAACTAGTGAATTATTTGATTTACTAGCTTCCATTTGTGGTCTTATTTTTGGAAAGACACAGGATTGCCAGAAGAACTTGTTTTCATGCAATCCACTGATTCTTTACAGGCTTGTGGAATTTAGTGCAATGACTACATATGCAATTTAAATTAACTTAAAAATCTAAATTGAAGATGACACGCTATCAGTCTGCATTCAATTTTGAAAACCTACAGTACAATATCATTGCTTAGAAAATGCATAGGACCTCAAGCCAAACTGCTCCTGGACAACATAACGACAGCCAGGGAGAATAATTAAGATCTTAAACTAGCTTGACAAGGCATGCTGCACACACTGTTGAAACTTAAAGAGTGACTTTACTTGCTACAGTAGCTGTGAGCACTAAATCACCAACATCTAGTAAATAAAACTACTGTAATATCTTTAAATGCTTTATCTATCCAAACAAAATAGTTTAGCTTTAAATACAGCACCACAGGAATTGCATACCCTTTTCTTAGCAGTCATCTACAGTCCCTCTGTAAAAATGAATATGTTTATACCACATAACTGGAAAATGTGCATAGCTATATTTAGATTTTTGGCTCAGAGAGATAGGCAGGGAGACATTTTCCTGCTAACCCCCCTGGTGAGGCAAACAACGAGTTGGAGATTTAAACGAGTTGTAGGTTTAAATTTACCTGTCTTGATTGATATTGGTAGCTGACACTAATTGAAAGTTGACATAAATGTAGGAATTACCTTCTTAGTCCAAGGTGTGCTTGACTTTTGGTGATGAGTGCAACAATTTTCCTGTACATTTTATCAGTTTCCTTTACCCAGCTTTACATTACTGATACCATATTCTGAAAGATTATTTTAACGTTTAATCCAGTTTGTTTTATGTAATTGTTCAAAGAACAATGCCTTACTAATATTTAACTTTATTCCAGGAAATTCAATAATATAAATATGCAATTAATAATAATAATAATAATAATAATAATAATAATAATAATAATAATAATAATAATCGTATCCCACATTGGTGGTGATAAGATGCATGCATATGTTTGTCACATTCACATAAAAGGATATTGATTGAAAAGCATTTTTTTTAGATTTATAATCTATTATTATCATTGTTTCCTCTTCCATTGGAAACTTTCAAATGCCAGTTTTCAAAGGTTAATGGATTTTTTTTTTGTGTGCAGAATTTACTGAAATATGATAGCCTTTAGAAATGAATACAGAAAATGTCATTAAAATCACATTATAAAAGCAAAACACTTGAAATACCCTTTCTAATCAGTGACTATTTCAGATACACAGGATGTAGGGAATATAATTCACTTTTTTAAGTTTTATTTTTTGCAGTGTTTCTCTCCTTGGAAAATGTGTCTAATTCTTTTTATTTTTTTTGGTTTGTTTTTTTGTTCCTGCCTGGCTTTGAACTTGTACTGAGCTTGTCTGGAATATCCTAAGAGCCTTCTTCCTTCCATTCAAACCACCTGACTAGATGAGCTTTCAACATACTAGTTATACTAACTCAATATTGTAGCCACAGAAGCTCCTTACCCTTTAACTATGCATATGATTGGGCTTAGAAAATATTTAGACAGAATATTTTCCAGGGGCATTCTGTATATTTGTCCCAGGTTATTTTGTTTAAAGGGAAGATATACCAGGATCCTCCTGAGTAGAGAATTGCTGTGTTATTGGAGCTGACGTTACTTAATCAGCTTATTTGCAGAAGCTGTATATGCTGCTTTAGGCATGGATGGTGCTGGAGCATCTGTATCAATCCTAGTAATTTCTGAGTAACCCTGTACCGTATATAAATACATTATAAATAGCTGCTAATTCAGAAACTGCTACTTTTAATTAGCTCAGAGCAGCTTCTATTTACTATTTTTCCAGTTCTGGGTAATTTGGCTCAAATTAGAGGCCAACATTATCAAAAAGGCCAGGTACTGAGGAGTAACAATGTTGTTTGTGCTCATTAATTTAAACAAACAAATAGATTCATTAATAATTAACACAAAGAAATGAAACCCAATCCCCAAGGAGCCAATGTGCACATTTGTCCCTGTATCTACTCAGTCCATTTTCCAATTCAAATAATGTTTTAAACCACAGCAAAATAAATTGAACTGGTTCACTACACTAGAAACATGCCTTTCACAACTATACTCGTATACAACTATACATCCCGGCAATGTACTCTACACACATCTCTCCAATAACTACATCTCACCAAGTGATATAAAATTCATAATATTTTCACAACAATGGCACCTCACAGGAATTAACACAGTTTCCCACAGAAAGCTATTAGAAATCCTCTGTTACATCATAGGATCTAAATATCCAACATATCCACCGAGTGGAATTCACCATACTGCTTCATTCATTTTTGCTGGCTACTGCATCACATCCATTTCTTTGACAGCCATTCCCAGGTTTTAGCCTTGGGGAAGGAAAGGTGGTCTCAACTTGGCACATTTCACTCTACATAATTGTTATTTAATTACACCAGAGACTGTATCATCTGTAGTAATTACAGAAGGCATTTCAGCTCTCACATAATGGAGTGAAACATTAGTGGTTAGAAGCTGGTCTGGCCTGTCAATCACAGACTGGTTGCTCATTCTGTGATAAAGCTGGCATCACTCTCTGCCACTGTGTAATCAGACTGCCAAAGAAGGCAGGTGTGTAGCTGCCTGAGGTGAAGCTGCAAAATTGGTCCTCAGGATTGATCTTGCTTCCAGTTCCATTCATAATTTTCAACTATGAAAGAGTAGGGCCACTGTAGACAGAAGCCTTTGCATTATCCTGTGTTGCCTGTATTACAGCTTATATATTTACCAACATACAGTAATCCTGATTGTTTTGATATATTAATCACACATCATCTGGGAGTAAAACAAAAAAAACCTAAAATAATAATAGTTCTCAACTTTTCCAGATCACCAGGAGAAAGAGATGTGTCTTATGAAGTGAATAATGCATTCAGATCATGCTCTGTCTTCTAAGACTGCTAATTTTCAGATATAACATTCATTTCAATCAGAGTAGCAGCATTAATGAAGTAGGGGACATTATGTAGATTCAGCGTGGCAGAAATCCCTTATCAGCTTGTTGGCATGTGGTCACCACCAACTGGATTGTCAATGTTTAAAAAATAAAATAAAATAAAAAATAAGTATGAACAATACTTTAAAGTTTCATTACAGTAATTAGTCTAACATCACAGCTCTCCATCCATTAAAATATTGTATGTTTTTGCTTTTAAAATTCTAATCATCCTTCAAGAAACTACATAAACTAATGTCCCATCTATATGCATATATCCCCAATGTTTTTTGTCATGGGTGGGAAAATAATTTTTTTTTAAAAAAAACACTAATTATTTGTGTATTTGTCACCCTGACTAACAAAGGAGGGGAACTAATCCCTCATTTCAATTGATTAGCTGTATCAAACTAGTGAGGAGAAATTACGATTTAACCCAAAAAAAATTTTAACCCACAACCCACCTCTCTAATCTCTCTCATTACTCTTTTTGCGTTACTCAAAAAATCATATTTGGTCAGCTGTACTACAGTTGTAATATTTATTTGGAGTATGAGAAAAGATAATGGCAAAACTAATACTCATGTATTTATCGACCCTGGCTAACAAACGCGGGAAACGAATCCCCCTTTCAAAACTAAATAAATAAACAAATAATAAACACACACAAAAAAATTAAAAAGATGCGGCAAATGCCTGTAGATTTGAAATGTACTTTTTCAAAGAATATTAAAGATCTAATTTCACATTCACTTCGGAAGTAAACAAATTCCAGCTGCTATAACATTCCAACTCACTGAAATCACTTAACCAATCACAGCCCTCTACGTTGACGCATGTTTATATAAGCCTACTGATTTGCACTGGTATCTTTGGTGTTCAGCACAGTGCGTACCTGGGAAAGGCAGTTTCTTTACTGAAATTCACATAATGACCTCATCGATTCTTTGGTAGCAAGAGAAAAAACGTGCTTCAAGTGTCTGGGACTGTAATAAGAGTTTTAACAGGTTCTAACTAAGACTGGGACCAAATAAAAACTTTGACAACCTACTAATCGCACTTAACAAAACTGTATTTAATAGTGTTTTCTTTTTATGTGTAGAAGAAATATATATAAGGAAAAAGTCTATGTGAAAACAAACAAACAAAAATGCAGCAGCAAACATTTATGATCATGAGCTTAGCCAAGTTCAATTATCTGTGTAAATAAGGGTCTATCTTTTGTACCTACTAACAGTGTTAATGCATTTAAATTAAAAGTAGATTGCTATAAATTCTTTAGAGAACTGCATTGGAAATATAATTTTGGAACGAAGAAACATATTGTAACAGAACATAATCCTCTAGATAAATTTAAGAACAAAATCCACCTTCTTTCCAGTGGGGATGAGCTTATTTTGCCTCCCTGGCGCATCAGCACACACAACGGCTGCGATGCTGGCTCCAGGGATCAACCACAGTGCGGCCTCCCCAGTGCCTCAGCATGACAACCGTCTGGATTGAGCGGAGTGGGGTACATCTCTGGGGTAAAATAAAAGTAAATATCATTGATGCATACAATGGTTAAATCCTGAATTGCACACTTCAATTACCAATTTAATGAAATTCAGACTTTGTAGGAAATACTGTAACATTGTCTGTAGTTTTGACTTTGAGTATTCATTGTCCCTTGTGTTTTCTGATTCCATTGCTTTGTAATAATAGATATGTTGGGAAATTAGTTTTAATTATTACCTGGATGTTCGAGTATATGATTGTATATTAACATTTAAAAACAGCTTGATAGCAATGATATGAAATAACTTGTTTGAGTATATGATTGTATATTGACATTAAACATAGCCTGACAGCAATGACATTAAATAACTTGCACAATATATTGTATATATTTATGATATATTCCTACTGAAACATTTAATTATCAATTTTGGTAAGTGATCAGACCTCAATACAGGCCACATGATTATCTAATTGATCGATTGTTTTATCTGTATAAGTGATCACAGCTGTTCCTCGTGTAAAATCAATGCAAACCTGACAAAGACATGTTGTTTGCTGCTGCATTTTTGCTTGTTTGTTTCTAATGAAATCAACTAATAAGAATCTTTTTAAATATAAAATCACAGTGGTCTTGTCCGAATTTTTGAGAGTGCGGCCTGTCTTGGTGGACTTTGCTTGAAAATTGGAAGAAGCAATTGTGAGTTCACATAGACTTTTTTCTCTTCTATATACCATAGCCTTATGGTCGCAGAGGTTAAACATTGGAGTGCACAGATATGTTTCTTTGGAATATATATATATATAAAATTGTATCTTGTTGGTTGAAGTAAGGAGTTCAGGCGTAAATTTCAAGGCGGACTGCATCTCACGTTTCAGATAACGCTTCTATCATGGGATGATTTATCAGCTGTAACATGGGTTTTCAAGCAGAAATTGCTGTAAGCACAAAACTTATATGAAACTGACATTTGAAAAAGTTCATTGCTCCTCAATTGGGAATACTGAGTCTCATTCATTTTTCCAGTCCATATTTATAGCTATGCCCTAAAGTGTGCACATGAAAACAAATGCAGTTCAGAGAATGTACTTTACCTATGTGTGCAGACTTAAAAGATACACTTAAGGAATTACTGAAGATAACTGCATGTAACCATCAGTTGTGAAAAGTTACCCCCAATGGAGTTTGTTTGCATGTTCCACATTAAACATCTTTGGTCTATATGTAGCTCTAAGCGTTTAACCTGGTAAAATTGGCAACAATACTTTTGTCCTGCTTAATATTTGGCTCAAGACCACTGTTTGCTTATGTTGAAGAAATTAAATCACAATTTAGTATTTTTTTTTTTTGGTAATTTATTAAGAAAAGGCAACTTGTTTATATATATATATATATATATATATATATATATATATATATATATATATATCACAAAGTCATAAAGTTTCATTAACATTATAGATAAAAGCTAAAATAGGATACGCTGATGAGAAAGCAGTGCCTTGGTATTTTGACACGCATTGTGGCACAATCGACAGTTTCTGCTTGAGGACGTCCTAGGGCTGAACATCAGGGGGCCTTTACAGGTAGAATAAATAAGGAATCTTAATAGAGGCAGCAATTAGCTAAACTAGCCGATCACAACATATTTGTCAGCAGGGAAGTTCACATAGGTGTAGAGACTAATAATCCACTTAGTCTAACTTTCTTACCTTTTAGTCTCACATTGATGATGCGAACAACCCTTGTGTGGAACTAACTGAAAGTGTTATTCTTAGTCTTATAAAGTTTCTTATATATTATCCACTATATTTGTTCTACCTTTAAGCTAGGATTAAATAAAACGGAGCAATGAATGGAAGAAGCCTGGCCATAGCCTATACCATTGTCCCTGAGAATGAAATTAAATACAATAAGGGGGACCATACGAGCATGTAACAAACAGGTGCATTTTCATGTTAGTTTTGTAAAAATAGAACCAAACAACTAATATAAATGAGGGTCTCCACATTTTTTGGTTTCTCACATATCAAGATTAAAGTGTATTTTTCTCATTTTAAAAAACGAGTCAAAGGCTTCAAAAAGATGGCCCTAGGTGTGTCTTTTAGTGAATAACAATTGTATCCGGGGAAGTCATATTTGAAAAATGCTTTTAAGACCAGGTCTAAAATCCAAACACTGGAAAGTGTTAGACAATCACTGGTATTAGCAGCCATCTGTGAGATGTGTTCAGGATATGCTGATAACCATCCCCAGGCCCCCTAACAGTAAACTTAATATTCTAGGAAGAATGGAGGATGCCCCCCTTGAACATACACACAACAGATGTATATGACAGCAAGAGATAGTGACACCCCATCTTGGGTCTTTCGCAGTACTAAAATGGGGTTTGAATCATGAGCTTTCAATGTAGTTATTCCTCTCTGCTAGATGGTATAATGCTTTAAATTCTTTAAAACCTGAAGGCTATCCATATGGACAATCACAGTTGAGAGAACACTCCATTGATTTAACTTTGCACATTCCTGAGTAAAAATTAAAAATAGCAAATGAAACCTGCCTAGGTACTTAACCTAGGTACATAATTACCCTTGGCTCTCTGAGGGTTAAACTGTAGTGCATAATTTTCTGAATTAGACCGATAAGGGTCTTAGTAAAATTACAGGCAGTATCTCCCTTGGGGTTTAGCAGGTCTTGAATTTAATGTACCTGGCTTGCTTGTCAGTTATAATTCTAAGAAGTGCCTGTCACTAGGAACTAAATGCACTATCCTCCAGACCCCCCAGGACACATTTGTACAACACTCAAGATCTGTTTAGCCAATCAGGGCACATAAAGCCATTAATTAAAGAAAATGACACAAATCAAGCTCAACCATGCATTAAAAAAGGTGATTCATTCTTATTGGCTTGGACTGAGTATTGTAGATATTCAAAATTCTAAAGACTTTGACTTAAATTAGTCTAACTGTACAACTAAGATTCTTTTCTTTAACTTTTTTTTTTTTTTTTTTTTACTGTTTTTACATGTAGTGATGTAGGCTTTATAAAAGTGGTAGGCCATGGTAAAATCATAGTAAGGTGTAGTAAATCTCAGAGGTGCAGTATGATCACGGTACATTTGCTCCAAATACATAGTTTAAGCATTAGTAAAACATGATAAATTGCAAAAATATGATGGTGCATTTTTGTTAGGGTAATGCTATTATCAAAGCAAACCAATTACTGTACACTGTGTACACCAATAACAATTTCCACATTTGTGCAAAAGTAACAGTAATATTTATTCAACTGCCACTCCACTTCTATGCAGCGGTTTTCTTAAATGACTATTTATCTTTAGTGGATTATCTAGCCAGGAAAATGCACTGATTTACTTATGAACCTTTATTTAACTATCAAATGAAAATATCACGGTGATAGCTGTGTCATTTAGAAAAGGCCAAGACAGTAGACAGTCTCATTCCATTCACCTCTGGAGCCTTGTGTTCAAATCATTGGTCTTCACCTTGCCCCTAGTGGACATTTATTTCTACATATAGCTAATATATGACCTTTGTTAAACATTGTAGACAGCCAATTGAATTGGGGTCAGGACTAATCTGATTTTGAAACAAGTTGGAAAAATTGCATAAACTAATGGAAAAGGATGGTCAGCAAAAATAGACTGTTCTGATGTCTAATCCTATTTAGTGTGAAGTAAGAGGATTCAGTCTTCCAGTCATCCAATCCAAATCAAAGAGTTGACTGTATTCCTTGTAGACTTAATCATCCTCACAGTTTAACAGACCGGGTTACTGATGAACACATTCATCATTTAGACCTATAATTACAGCCATCTCTACATTGGAGTAATTAATAAAGGAACTGACATTTACTAGCGACATTTTCAATAAAGACAAAACACTGGCTAATAAATATAGCAACAACAATCTGTTGCTAGCAGGCAAATAATTTCAATTAGCTATTTAGGGATTTATTTTATCTCAAGCACTTCCAGTCTTAAATGAAAAAAAAAAAAGATGCAATATAATTGGAAAACTTTTAGGGTCTGTATTCCAGAAAACACTAATGATGAATAATAGATTTGCAGGACTTGCACACAAAATAGCATTTTTACATGAAAATGTGTGTTTGTGTGTGTAACTATAGTTACACAGTATTATCACAGAAATATCACAATTCATTTAAAATATACATGTCCTTGCTGTCTCAGTGAAATAGGAGTGGAGTTTAAGATATTTTTCCACCAACAAAGAATGGAGGACTCTATTACTGTAGGTGCAGACCAACAAAATGTTTTCTTCATAGTGTTATACTGTACCTTCTGAGACTTCTCTAAGTGAAGAAACTATACTGTTGCTAAACTATTAAAAAAAAAAAAAAAAAACAGAACAATATAAAACCTCACCATGATGGTTATGCATAGAAATATATATATTATACAGATGTCAAAAACAGGGTGAACAAAAAATAGAAACACCTGCAATATGTATCAAAACCTGTAGTTAATCATTTCCTTGTTGCACATTATATTGCTAGGTAGTACAGTTCCCAGTTATAGCTGTCAGAAATACATTTTAAAATGCAAAAAAAAATAAACCCAGTGTTAGGAATTCCCCCTGCCCTGCAATATGATTTCTCCAATATAAGCTGCCAGACTTCATGGTGTCATCCCATTCCGTAGATTTACTGGTAAGCTAGAAGACTTGTGGGAAGCAGGCGCCGCTGTGGATTTAACCCTGTTTGCCCTGGATAACATCACTGTTGCAGTTGTTTTTAACTTAAGTTGTGGAATCCGAGATGTAACACAAACCTCATCTGTTGTTTGAGTGAAACTACCAAAGGGAACATGAAAAGGTTACGTCAGAATTGTGTCGCTCAATATTGCAGTCGGGTTGAGGGGGGCGAAAACGCTGAAATGTGTTTTAGAACCGTATTTTGATGTTTACAATTATTCAGAGTGGTTCTGCTATAACTATAAGTTTGGGGGTAACATGTGTTTTCCTTAGTTCAGGAGCTGCTCTTCCAGCTGCTTGCCTGACAGACATATGTAACAAAAGTGTCTTTATAGCTGAGTAAGTGCTATCTAGCGACCAGCTACTTCGGATCAAGCCTTTTGTTTTGCTGGAATTACATAGCTTTGAGCCCACTACTAAACAACATAAAAAATAAATAAAAGTAATTAATAACCACCTTGAATAATAAAAATATAATAATAAAAAATAAAAACGGTAAGGAGAGAGTAAAACTGTAGGAACACTTCCGTTGAAGCTGCTTTTTACCTTTCCTCACTAAACAATCGAAAGTCATGATAGATATCAGAAATTATCACTCAATTCAGTTTACAGTAAATTAGTTAACAGTGAAATAACAAAAGAAAAAATAAGCACGATTTCCCTGCTTTCTCGGTAGCAAGTGTAAAATTTAAAATACAAAAATATGGATGTATTACTGGCTTGTTCAATAGTAATTGCATTTTGTTAAAAAAAAAAAAAAAAGTAATATAATTGCAGATGTCTCAATCTCCCTTTTGTCTCTGATGGTATTGATTCACGTTAGCTCCTTAAATTATAGTCAGTATTGGTGTTACCGGCAATAATATAAATCTACTTAAATATACAGGTCCCCGTTACTAAGTTTCTTTCTTGTAATACTATGCACTGTGATTCATAATTTGCACAATGTTGTTGTTTAGCATTATTTTTAATTCTACTTAAAAGTTGGCATTATTGAACAACAGTCTCATGTACACTTCAGATTTTGCAATGCTCCGACAATGTTGTGTGAATTATGAACAGTGGTGCAGTCCTAAATCTGAAGATACCGGAACGGCACTAAAATACAGATTTTCTTAAACAAGAATTTATACAAATTCCCATTTTATTTTTATACTCAACTTCCAGTAACACATATATAATAGGTAATGCATTAATCTCCTTTGCACATGTGTTTTTCTCCATCTCCATCTTGTCAGAACGTTTTACTTTGTGTGTTTGTGTGTCAGTAGCTTCGTTTGTGTCTGTATCTGTAGTCGATGCACTATTGCTGTCGTCTTTGTCAGCATTTTTAGCCTTCTTAAAGAAGTAGTTCAAATATGAAGTACCCAAAACCTATTTTTAAACATTACATTTATCATGTGGCCCTATTCACAAAACATCAGACACTGTTTTAAGTATTTTTTTTCTTAACGGGTTTTGATTATTTATAAAAAATAAATGTCATAATAATAATAATAATACTAGTATTCCATAAAGTATTTGTGTCAGATTAGAGGCTCTCAAAATCATTCAAGGCCTGTACAGTCACATTGAAGGGAAGACATTTTCAATCTATCTTCTTACTTATGCACAGATCATACTGACAAGTAAATGATCATTGTGTTAACACCTTTGGTTTAACAAATTATCTTTTATTGATCAAGCAGTTGGCTCTTAAAACTGGCAGATCAGGAGAGTATTAAAAATATCATCCAGAACATGTTTAATGATAAACTATTGATTTCAGAAGACATCACGCTGCACCCTGGAGACTGAGTAATCAATATACCTACAAGTATATGAAGGCTATACATTTAGGAGGATGCTGTTTGTCATCTTAAAAAGGGCAAGAGCATCACATACTGCCTGTGATACTTTCTTTCATTAACCTGCAAACATCTGATTATAGGAATTGTCTTTGGGATTCAAATAAAGGTCTCCTTATGATTTACATTTACGCTTAGTTAATATGGCTTTTAATGCATTTTGAAGTGAGCAGAAGGTTATGCAAATAGGTCATTGCCCCTACCCTCCATGAATATTTGTATAACAAACTAGACAAACAAGGTCTTGAGAATTTGACAGGAAATTATGATACACTACATTACGTGTATTAATAAACCTTGAAGTCTGTAGAAAACATGTTTGTGTAAAGGGCGTCTGCTAAGAAATAATAATAATAATAATAATAATAATAATAATAATAAACGGGCTTCCCCTAACATGACTGATCGAAATTAATTATGCAAATTACATAATTCTGTATTATATAAAAGATGCATCTCCCTGTTCCTAGACAGTTTCAGTTCTGGGCAAAACAATAGATCAGACTTTAATAAAGGGTCTGCAGTACAGTAGGTCTCAACAAATGATTAGATATTCTGAATAATAGATGTTACTGCACTGAATAATAGTGACGTATTTCTCCAGAAGTGTTTAAATAACTTGTCACCTCAAATCCGTGCTGACATGGCTGTCTGTGATGGCCATGCGCCCTATTGACAATGTAATGGTACTTTAATGGAACTTTATTGAGAGAATCATAGAATACAGCTGTGTACCAACTATGAATATTGTACACTGGGGGTCATTCAATTGATCTAAACAATGGTGGATATTAATACCACTGACATTCAAGTCAATAACAAAGCAACTCTCTCAAGTTTTACTAACTCGCTTGCACTGTTAGAGGTGTTAGTTCTCATGAAGATTGATTTCAGTGGTGAAGGTATGAGGATCCAAAGTGGTTTAGATCAATTTAATATACCACACTATGTCATAGCTTGTTAAAATGCTGTGGTCTGCAACTGGAGGTTACGTTACTGCTGATAGTTGTATCCGGATTTCAAAATATTTTCCTGCAGAACCAGAAGTTTAGGGGTGACCATTTGCAGATCTAGAAGTCTGAAGCACGCACCCTTCATGCAAGTGTGCCAGATCTGTGGCATTACAATAGTACTGTAGCTGACATCAGGAACAGTGTTGAAAAGGAGGCATTGTTCCCATTCTAGTCAAACTCTTGATATACTGACAACCCAAACAAGGAAAAGATGAAGGAGCTGGAAAGAAGGAAAAGTGAAAGAAAGGTGGCAAATCCATCTTGCGGTGTATTAAATGCACCCGTCTGTAACAGCTTCTTCTCTGTTTATTACTATTCTGTACAGTAACCTGCTGTACATTCAGTAAAAAGGAAACAGATTTGCATCTGACAACCTCCAACATGACCAGATTTATAACTCTATAATTAAAATGGTGTGGATTCAATCATTGCTTGTTGCTTCTCATCTTTGCTTGCAGAACTTTCCACGGGTTTCCAAGGTATTTTTCATGCCCTTCATTTTTATTCCGTAGACGTGAATGATTTCATTCGTCTTTTGTTATCATCCAATTAGTATTGACCAAAAGGAGAACACTGAATCATTTTAGTAGACCTCATCTGGTGCCCTTGTCGACTTCTTTTGATACGCTACAAATCTGTGAGAGCTAAGCGGCCGCAGAGATTAAATCCAAGACCTACAGATAACCATTAAATGGAGAGACGACTAATTTGAATTTGATATATTTATGTGACTGGATTGAGTTTGTGATTTGACGTGGTAAATAATATGATTTTCATTTATTGGGGTCCTGACATAGTATCTAAGTTATTCTTTGGTGTCAGGCTAAGAAGCTTTAGGGATCCTATGAACTTTAAATGTGATGTATTTCCTGAGAGACTATGAATCATTGATCTAAAATTTTAAAAAGAAACTTCTTCTGTTCACAATTATATTTCTGAGGATTATTGGCTAGTGACCACCATGTTCAGGTCAAATGTTTAGAATACAAATGTATATCTTTGCAATTAAAATGCAATGCTCTCTGTTGTATGTGTCCTACAATAATGTTCAAATTTACACCACAATATAATCTACTACATTTTTGTTTTATTTAGCCTGTATTCTTACTGTAGTTTGTCAATCTGTTCCTGATACTAAGCAAATTACATCTGATCTTTAATCTAAAATGTATCTCAAAATATTTAAAATACTGATAAAATGTACAGTATATAGCATTTTCTTTACATCCCTAACACATAAAGCTGAATTAACAATCATCTGTGCTGTATAAAAGGCAGCTTTTAGAGCACGCGCTCAGCTTCACCAAAACCCCAAGTCTCTGTTGTTTATTTCCTGGATCTGGTCTGACGCCACCCACTCTGGCCGTCTTTGTGACACTGCCAAATGCTAGTGTTTAGTCCCAAATTGACTTTATAACCAGAAAATAACAATAAAAATAATAGCCCATCCAATTTATTTACATTAGTGTTAAATTTATTATTTATTTCTTAGCAGATGCCCTTATCCAGGGCGACTTACAATTGTTACAAGATATCACATTATTACTATTATTTTTTTTACATACAATTACATTATTTTTTACACATTATTTTTACATACAATTACCCATTTATACACTTGGGGTTTTTACTGGAGCAATCTAGGTAAAGTACCTTGCTCAAGGGTACAGCAGCAGTGTTCCCCACCTGGGATTGAACCCACGAATCTCCGGTCAAGAGTCCAGAGCCCTAACCACTACTCCACACTGCTGCCCTTTTAATATTATAGATTAAAATGCTATTAGGATATTTAGTAAGCATATTTTTATATTTAGCATGGCACCTTGAAAAATACAACTTTTGTTACTTGAAATGACAAGTTGTTGTTGTACTGGTAACTTTGTTTAACCAATCAGTTGACTACATACATACATACATACATACATACATACATCCGCGCATACATATTGTATCTTAAAGTGTGACTACTTTTACAGTCTGCTAAATAGTTTTTCCTTGAACAAACATTCTTTAAAAAATCATTGTTTTGAAAATATAAATTATAAGAAGCCAGAGTAACATCTTGCCTGTGGTGAACATCAGAGCCCCCCTGGCACTTTTAAAAATAATAAGCACACCTATCAAACCCAAAGGTCTGGCTGAATCGTTCCCACATTCCTTGCAATATATGCTAATGAGTGTGTATCACCCAAGGGCCACACAATGTAAATATCTTCAATCAAACCTTGAAACAATCAATATAAGGTGTCGTTATAGACAGTCTGTCATTATTTTGAAGGTCTTGCATTACAAACCCTTCACCATTGGGAGTTAGGTGACTAATATATTGAAAATGCTGTAGTGTAATATAATACTAATTAAATATTAAATATTCACTTTTTAATAGACATATGTTTTAAATTTATAAAATTTAAAAACAATTCTTGCACTCTGTATGCTTCAATCAATCCAATCACTACAAAGACGTTTTTTTGTCTTTTTCCCCGTGACACTTGTTACCTACCACAGAAACCCAGCAAATAATAGCTTTTTATAATACATATAAACAATATCAAATATACACAAATGCATAATTCTGAACTTGAGTTGTTTATCAAACACCACCATAGATACTGTACGATACTGTGTTATAATACACGGTAACATAATTTAATATTTTGGTTTTGTTTTATGATTTAGGCTGGTAGAGAGATATTAGATATTGAAATTAGATGTAAGTATTGCTTTTTTTTTTTCAACCATTGTTGTGTTGTGATACAGGATCCTATGACAACCCCTACCTCCCCCTCCCTCTCCCTATCAGTACATATACTATTGTAGCTTGTCTTAGCTTTTTACCTGATCAAGGCCTTGATGTGAATGTGGTGATGCTTACAGTGTGTGCTACAGTCTCCTGAAGATGCTTTTAGCAAAATCTGACTTTTGTTACATAATCAACAGCATTAAACACAACCTACAAAGGTTACCACAGTCATTTGCAGTTTACTAAATTCTTTGTCATGCCTATACCATACATGTACCTTGTATTAGACCATGCTTTAACAGGGTTAACCATATTTGTGTTTTCAATGCTTTATCGTGCATGTGTAATTTCCTTTGCTTGCCTGCACTTTACTTTGATTTCATTGTTTTACTAAATTAGTCTTTACAATGGTATACTGCAGTAAACGTATTAAAAAAATACAGGTATTGTACTTATATGCAGGTTATATCTAAAAGTGTACAAAACAGTCAGCTTTGGTGTTTGCATTTGTGTTCTCGAAGCAGAGGAAATGTGAAAAAAAGAATGTACTATATTGTGTATTGTAGTGCATATATTATCAAGAAGAAGTATATCTTAAAACAAGTGCTTGTTAATGACAAATTAATGTGTTTGGGTTTAATACTAATCATACATTTTCATGTACTTTAATTAAATGAGCCTGCTGGAAGGAAATTACATGTTAGTTTCTTGTATTTGCATTTAAATTGCTGACACTTTTTATGAAGTAGTACTGAAACTGAAAAATAACAAAAGAAACAATTTTGTCTGGGTGTCTGTAATCAGTGAACTACTATTTACTTGTCTACGGACCAACATTCACAGAGCTCGAGTGATTCTGAAAAAAAAAAAAGCTTTCTTTAATTGCTTGCAGACGGCTGTTGGTTCAGCAGAAACAACTAAGTACGCGATTGTTAGTTTCTAATCTCAAATTGGCATAACAGCATTATAATACAATGTTTTTCTTTATATAATTTCTGTCTAAACTTTGTTTCCCCGACTCAGATGAAGCCAAACTTGTTCACCTCCAGTATTTTAGGAAATAGGCCCCAACCTGAGCCTTTCGGGGCTTCATTTAGTAAGGTAATGGCTCTTACCAAATTACTAATAACATGACGCTGTATACCCCTGTTTACTGGAACAGTCCTATGTGAGCTGCACAGGAAAGTAGCTCCAGTGAAAATATCCAGTATATTTAACTCTAAACACCTTACCCCTGCCTGACAAGTTGAAATATACAGACGTGCTCAAATTTGTTGGTACCCCTCCACAAAAAACGAAGAATGCACAATTTTCTCTGAAATAACTTGAAACTGACAAAAGTAATTGGCATCCACCATTGTTTATTCCATATTTAATAGAAATCAGACTTTGCTTTTGATTTTTTATTCAACATAATATTGTAAATAATAAAACAAATCAAAATGGCATGGACAAAAATGATGGGACCGCTAACCTAATATTTTGTTGCACAACCTTTAGAGGCAATCACTGCAATCAAACGTTTTCTGTAGCTCTCAATGAGACTTCTGCACCTGTTAACAGGTAGTTTGGCCCACTCTTCCTGAGCAAACTGCTCCAGCTGTCTCAGGTTTGATGGGTGCCTTCTCCAGACTGCAAGTTTCAGCTCTTTCCATAGATGTTCGATAGGATTCAGATCAGGACTCATAGAAGGCCACTTCAGAATAGTCCAATGTTTTGTTCTTATCCATTCTTGGGTGCTTTTAGCTGTGTGTTTTGGCTCATTATCCTGTTGGAGGACCCATGACCTGCGACTGAGACAGAGCTTTCTGACACTGGGCAGTACGTTTCGCTCCAGAATGCCTTAATAGTCTTGAGATTTCATTGTGCCCTGCACAATTTCAAGGCACCCTGCGCCAGGCGCAGCAAAGCAGCCCCAAAACATAACCAAGCCTCCTCCATGTTTCACTGTAGGTATGGTGTTCTTTTCTTTGAAAGCTTCATTTTTTCATCTGTGAACATAGAGCTGATGTGACTTGCCAAAAAGCTCCAGTTTTGACTCATCTGTCCAAAGGACATTCTCCCAGAAGGATTGTGGCTTGTCAATATGCATTTTAGCAAATTCCAGTCTGGCTTTTTTATGTTTTTCTTTCAAAAGTGGAGTCCTCCTGGGTCTTCTTCCATGGAGCCCACTTTCGCTCAAAAAGCGACAGATGGTGCGATCACAAACTGACGTACCTTCACCTTGGAGTTCAGCTTGTATCTCTTTGGCAGTTATCCTTGGTTCTCTTTCTACCATTCGCACTATCCTTCTGTTCAATCTGAGGTCGATTTTCCTCTTGTGGCCGCGCCCAGGGAGGTTGGCTACAGTTCCATGGACCTTAAACTTCTTAATAATATTTGCAACTGTTGTCACAGGAACATCAAGCTGCTTGGAGATGGTCTTGTAGCCTTTACCTTTACCATGCTTGTCTATTTTCTTTCTGATCTCCTCAGACAACTCTCTCCTTTGCTTTCTCTGGTCCATGTTCAGTGTGGTGCACACAATGATACCAAACAGCACAGTGACTACTTTTCTCCATTTAAATAGGCTGAATGACTGATTACAAGATTGGAGACATGTGTGATACTAATTAAAGAAACTAATTAGTTTGAAATATCACTATAATCCAATTATTTATGATCTTTTCTAAGGGGTACCAACAAATGTGTCCAGACCATTTTAGAATATCTTTGTAGAATAAGCAATAATTCATCTCTTTTCACAGCTTCTTTGCTTTATTCTATGACATACCAAAGGCATGCAAGTATACATGATAAAATAGCTTTTAATTTCATTACTTTTCAGGAGGAATGAAACATTATTTCAATGAGCTGTAAGGGTACCAACAGATTTGAGCACGTCTGTAAGTAGAAAAACACCTATGTAACCTATTCAGAATTTTCCATACTGAAAAAAGCTGGAGTAAACAGCTTTGTAAATAACACTAGTAAAATACTCCTTGTTGGTAACTTTCTTGCTAACCAAGAGTGATTTGCTGACTATTAGTACTACTCAATTTCTGAGAAATATCGTTTGACTGAAAAGTGTTGACAGAAAAATGACAAGACCAGAAAAACTACAAATCCGTTATACTGAGATGAGCCATGGGGTTTGAATGTCCACAGGGGAATTGTAATTGATTGATTCAGAGGTTATCCACTGTGCATGTTTGTCTGTGTAACTTGGTGATATAAAGTGGTTGTGCTGAAATAATACCTTACGAAAAGGACGGGAAGAGGCATTTGCAAGTAGTGAGACTGTCATTGACATGAGTGGGTGTCATCTATTGCAATTCTTTTTTTTTCATTTCAAATGAAAACATAATCCTGTGTGATATTTAAATTGTTCTGATCCCAAACTCAAGCTGAATGATTCTGCATCATGTTCAATGTTTATTAAAAGGAGAGTATTCTGGATATCCCTTTAAAATAATAGTTTTCACAGGATTGCATTGAAGAAACATTTGAATAACAAATGTTTTGTTATTAGTTTGGAATGATTTCTCATCCTAAAGATAATGATAAAAAAGGTCAAACATTTTTCATGAGTTTAATTGGAACACTACAGGAATAGCATCTATAAAAAGGCACTGACATTACAAAGTAATTACAAACTATGTATGTATTTACTTAACCATGTGTGGTCCTATGACTTTAAATAACTATTGACCTCTGTCAACCAAAATGTAATGCCACAAAGTGGTGGTGTTAATGTAAAAGTCAAAATTTGAGGAGAAATAAAAACAGTAATCCAGTAATAAGACCATAAACTAAAGCTACCTAGAGGCCAAATAAGTAAATAACAAAACAAATAAATCAATTAGTAAATACATACATACTTCAATAAATACATACAAAATTGTAAATAAAACAAAAATATGTGAATGAATAAAATAGTAAAAAACAAGAACAATAAATCGATTTTAACAAACATAAATAAATAAATAAATTGCTGTTGGGTCACAATTTAGTTTTATTTTCAGTTGTGTGCCAGAATTCAAAACATGGTACAGCACAAAATGAAATGTTCCCACAAGGTGTGCGGCGGTTTTTCATCTCCACCCAACTTCTTGACTCGCCCTGTTGATGCTGGTGACCAGAACCCTCATTGCACAATCTGCACTGTTGAAACACGGCCTTGTTCTTTTTGGAGAGGATCAGCCTCACCAGATCTTTCTCAATTACAGTGTAGCGCTGTTCCCTTGGAAACCACTTCCTACTTATATTTAGGTTAATATCCTCAACGTAATATCCTTGCTCCCAGACCAACTTCCAATGCATCAGTTTGAACTTTCTAGTCTGGGCTTTGTAACACCAGTGCTGAACACAATTTCTGTTAATTTTTTAAAAGAAACCTCACTTTGGTTGAACACAATATGAATGGAATATTGTAGGTTATATTCAAAATAAAAATGTGCATTGTAAAAGGAAGTCAAAATGACTGTTTTGGTGGTTCTAGGTGGGTGGGATTATAACTTCTTTATTTTCGTGATCCTGCCTTTCAAACGCTGTCAGGGTATTTAAAACATGTATTTAGGAAAAATCATAAACGGACAACCACGTAACTTTCAGACACAGTGTAATTTAAATTTGAAAACCTCAAACCGTCAAAATGACTTCCTGTCACCTGGTTCCTTTTTAACTTGCTCAGCTTCAACATACAAATGTTTTAACATTGCATCATTTTTTTCCATGGCAACAATATCAGTGGCCCACTTTAGGTTTTCAAATGTCCTTTTTTTTCTTTTTTAGACCGACACCTCCTACCTTTCCTGTCATACAAATCAGGAGGGAAAGGAAATATATCTCCCAGAGGGTCTACTCTTTTCACCTCTTTTTTAATTGTTTCTTAGTCTGTGATCTGTTTGATACAGTGAGAACAGAGTTTATGTCTCATGTTTCGTACAAGAGTGTTGCAAATCCAGGTACATTCCTTTTCAAAATCAATGAATAGAGCAACTCTGGTACAATCCCTACTGTTATACGAATAAATGTATTTCCCACACACAATGTAACCTTGTTGGTTTGTTAAATGCTCACTTCCCCATGGACACAGGTAATCTGTTGTGTCATGATAATTTTAGGTTGTGTCACAAATCCTGCTGTTATTAAAGTTTTACAACTCCCTGAGTCAACAAGGTCCCCCACAGTCTTATTTTCTACTCCAAATATATCTCCGGGTATTATCAGTCTCATAAACCAAATCTGTTGAGGTTTCCCTTGCTTTATGTCTCCCCACATCTTTACAGTAGCTAGCAATATGTCCCTCTTTCCTACAAGGATAGCATTCCCCTCTCAGTTTGTTCTTTTAGTGCCCCCTACTACCCATTCAGGATTATTTTTAGGAATAGGGGATTTTGCAAGTGATATTTCTTTAGCGCCAGACTCTGGTTGATGTTCTCTGACCCACAGCTGTATCTCATCAGGTATTGTCTCCGGAAACTGCTCCATGATCAGCATTTCTGGGACTTGTGCCATTTTTTTGGTGTCAGACTTAATCCACTTGTAAAACAGCTCACTTAGAAGAGCACAATCTCCCCATGGCCCATTTGCATCTCGATAGTAGTACGTGCATATGTTTCTATGCTGTCATACCATCAGAAAATGGCTTCTTTTACACATTCATAATAACCAGCTTCCTGAATATCCTTATTACTATAGGCTTTTTGAGTCTTTCCAGTCAAATAAGTCACAAGACACACAGCCCATTGAACCTTAGACTATTGGCCAGCTTCGGCAACCTTCTCAAAGGTTGCAAGATAAGCCTCAGTGTCTTCAGCTGTCAACCTGGTCATGCTGGGGTCTTTTAAGGGTTGAATTCCCCCTTCCCAGCTTGAGTTTTTATATACCATTCTTAATTCCCAGCATCTTGTATCCTTAAAGAGGAATTAATCATATAAAGCAAAAGCGTATATATTTCGATTAGCACACTAAATTACATCAATTTATCAAAAGGACTTATTTAATATTCTTCCTTTACCCCACTTCTACCCTCAACACACATTTTAAAATTAAATAAAAAGCTAGAACAAATCAACACCTATTTTTATTCAGGCGTTCCACTGGTTTTCTATAAATACGGTGGGCCATTTTGATCACCATGCCAGGAGGTCCAAACCTTATTAATTACACAGGTAAGAGGGACAATAGCTTCCTTTATAATGCAATTATTTTCAAGGATCTGTACAACATGCTATAGGGAGTGACATAGTAAAAGCAAGACTGGGGTGAAATAATCAGAGAACTTGGACTTGCAGAGAAGCCTGGCAGCTGCATTTTGAACATGCTGCAGTATGGCTCTGGAATTATATTGAAGACCAGGGCATTGCACTAGTCAAGTCTAAATTATACTAATGCATCCATATGTTTCTTTATCAAAATGAAACTAGGACAGCTTGATATTCTATCTACTGTATGCTTTGCAAAATGTGCTTTTACTGTTTTATTTGATATTCATTATTGCTGTAAGATCACACACTCAATGCCCCATCCCCTAGAGACAGTGCAGTTTTATAGTAGACCTATTAACCCTTTGCTCGTTCATTAATAGAAAAAACAACAGCACACTAATGTTAATGTAAGTTTGTAGGAACTGAACCAGCACAGCTGTGATTTCTATATTCTTATAATTCTATGTTTTTACATTATCACGAATGCACCAGCTGTAGATCTTCAACAACCATGCTAGAGCATATGCCAGGCTGGAGGAATTCCAAGGATGCAAACACATGGTTTTGTGGGAATACATACCTGGCCTTTAACAGCAAATGAGATCAAGGGTTTGATTCCCAAACTACTGGATTAGCAAATTACATTCCAACCAGAAATATAATATGAATAGTGATTCCTGTTTAATTTACATCAGGATATTTTTAAAGTTAAAAATCAGTCCAAAGAACACTTTCTACTAAATGTTGTTTTCAAATGCAGTATATGGTAACAGTCCTTCGGGGCAACCCCTTTGGAAACACATTGCTCATTTTTGGTGTAATTGACTGCTCTTGACCCTGCCATTTGGGCACTAGTTTCTGATTGTTCGTGGAGATATACACACCTGGCTATTTATTGGGTTGTTTTGGGTATCCTATGTAGAGCACATGTGGGTTGGTTTAGGACTGAATGCAATAGACTGGTGGGACACTAACTAAAACACCGTCCTGTGTTGATGTGTGTTTGAAATGGACAGTACCTACACAATCATTTGAAATCATGCTGTATTGTTTATTACCATATTTAATGTACCAATGTTTTCAACTTGCAACGCTCTGGTGAATATGGATCAACCTTTTATTTTGCATACTGTAATAGTGTTGCATACTTTTTTTTTCCAAAATATATACAGTAACATTTCAGAAAAAATAATTGCTATTATGAAAGTACAGTTCATGCTTTAGATGTTTCTATTCAGTTTCAAATATCATGTTGTTTTCAGCAGGTTATGTTTGAAGCGTTGTCCCCTTTATTTTATTTGTAGACACATATTTTGTTCCCAGCAGAATTCTTTGATTTGTTTATAGTTTTTGCCAACCTACCTTGGCTCTATTTCCCTTTTTATTTTAATTCAAGGATATTCACAGGTTTTTAAGAGCGCGTAATGTGTGTAAAGAGCTTGAAACAAACATATTGCGCTTGGCAGAAATTCAAAATCTCCTAAAATGTTGCACACTGGGTTTGCATTCTTTAAAATAGTCAACATTTTCGAATGCCTTTTTTAACCTTTGTATAATGCTTGCACTTTGCATGGGTGAAATATGTTGTAGATAACAGGAGTGTGCGAAGTACTTGGCTGAGGCCTCGGACTGGTAGTGGGGGGTAGCTAAACTTGATGCCTTGAATATAATCAGATTTCTTGGGAGGCCAGCTGTTTGCCTTGTATCCTGCAGGGCTGCATTACAGTAGAATTGGGACTGGATGTGTTGCATTGGACAAATACTTATACCTGACAATCCAGCTGAACGCAGGGAAGCCAAGCTAATACTGCACAAATGTGCATGGCTTAATAATCCTCTCTGTCTAAAGTGACTGTATCCTATGACAGCTGACCTAAATGTTATTGGCATCTTTCTAGAATAGATTAAGTAAATCAAAATGTGTTTTACAACATATATTGTTCAGCATCATTGTCCTTACCATGAGAATAACACACCCAAAACCAAAAAAGTCCATGTCCAGTTTATTGTTTCTAGATATGTTGTGGGTAAGATGAGATATAGCTAAAAGCAGACAAGCCTGGCACTTTTGCAGTGATTAAGATGCTCACATGAGGTGTGCCTGGTCATGCCCAGCCTTCACCGTGTTGCACAACATCGGAGCTTCTTTAAGCAGCGGGTAATTTGGCAAGGAATACAATGTGACTATATTGGTGTTGGAGATGAAATCAGCTAATTATAATCTAGCAACTTTGAAATCATTAGCCTACTCAGAGTCTGATAACACAGCGGCATTCAAATTTTAACATTGCAAACAAGCAAGAGATAATAACACTGGATAATGATACAACACAGAGTTGGAAGATAGATAAGGGACGTGTACAAAGTAAAGTTAAAATGTCATTTATTGCACATTTGTGATGCTTAGGTTTCTTTTTTATTCAATCCTTCATATCAGCTTGATGTTTAAAAATATAAATGTACAGTACATAACTGGTTTATTCTCCTTTCACAATTATCAACTGTATATATTTTCAATAGCAAGGTAGGTTTTAGTAAAACACAAAAGAATAACCACTCAATTACTCACTGTGTTATCTGGCGTAAGGTAACGAGTAACCTGGGGTGCATTTCATGTGTGGTTTAAGGATCGACAACAGCATTTATAACTCATATCTTGTCATCTTTTTTGTACTTCTGAAGATTGATGCGTTTCCATAGAAACCTACTTTTATGTTAATAAGAATGTAACAATACAAATGTATAAGGAGGCAGTGTGATCCAGATGGAGGCAGTGTGGTCCAGTGGTTAAAGTCCAGGGCTTTTAACTAGAAGGTGACTGAGTCACTGTGTGACCCAGAGCAAGTCACTTAACCTCTGTGTGCTCCATCCTGCAGGTGAGATGTTAAATCAATGTCCTATTGCAGTTGACTCTGCATATAATGCACAGTTCACAGCCTGTAAAGCTCTTTGTGACCGTGGTCCACTATGAAAGACACTATATATATATATATATACTCTGTGTGTGTGTGTGTATATATATATATATATATATATATATATATATATATATATATATATATATATAATATATATATATATATAAACCTAACATGAGTTTAGTTGCGTAAATACATTTTCAATATTAAAAAGGAAAATTATTTATAAGTAACAAACTTTTTTTAGTTCAAACCAAGCCAGTATCATTACTTTTAAAAAGCTTTATACAAAACCCTTTTAAAGACTTCAATATACAGTGACTGTACAATATAAATGTCCACAGCAGTAAACTGACAATAATTCATATCGTAATTTAAATGCAAGATTTGTTTTGATTGAAAAAATGATATGTTGAAGTGCTTACGTTTTAAGTCATCAGATTATGATAATTTTAAACAGTAAAGACAAAGTAGAAACCAAGTTTAGAAGAAGTATTGAAATGTGTTAATCAAAACAATCAGTTTCTTACTCTGGAATATATCATGCTGCATTCTGACATGTCCAAGAAAGAGCTGACTAGCCATAAGCCATCTTAATTTAGGAACAGCCCACTGCCTGCCTTGCTGTTACTATGCACCACTACAGTATATACTGTAGTATGACATCCTCAGGGGTCAGCAGTATATATAAAAGCTGTGCTTCACACACCCCTGAAACGTCTTTCTTCCTAAAACAATCAGCTACATCTTTTAAGAGTCTAAATCATGGCAGTTTTCCATTTACTGTACATGGTTGCGGCTTGAATGTTACAACCCCTTAAACTCGCACTACAAACATCTACATGTTATAAACTATGCTAAACCATTAATAAGAACATTCACTTAAAGTGTGACCATTAGACTAGATTGTATGTATTTATCGTAATGAATAGTTCCCTTGGAAATTTATCAAAATCGAAACAGAAATTTCATATTCATTTAAAGATATCTGTAAATGATTTACAGTATATCTCTTTAATTTGCTTTATGCCCCTTAAGAGACAACCGTTTTCTCAACTGAAATACACAGAATAGATGAAAGTGCATATTATCTAAATTAATTTTGCATATGACCAAATCATACACATAGGGTCATTCATAAAGCATTAGCTTTCTTAAGTATTAATAAAACAAAAAACAAAAAAAAAAACACTGCATTGCGCTTGCTGCTATATTAATACTTTATGAAAGGAGCCTGTATTGAGTACTGCACCAGATCCTACCTTGCGAGATGATCTTGGATAAGCTGTCTATTACATGTGCAGCTCACATTTTGACTTGATGTAATCTTTCCAGAATACAGTGCATTGTGAGATTACAGCAAGAAACACTGTTAACTGCATGTGTAATAAATTTCTAGATGAGATGGTATTAATATTAAACAGACATTTTTTCTTGGTAAAAGCCTTTCTTTGGTATTTAAAACATGAACAGAGTTTGTGATGCTTGAGACTCCAAAGAGAATGTTTGGCAGCAGGATAAAGTCAAAGGATTCTTGTTTAAGAATATGACAGGACTATGAAGAAGGGGCATCTCTATACCCAACAAAAAGTTGGAAAAGACATCCATGCACATGAGGCTTAGGGGCTGATGTAAGCATAGGTGTAGTGCAAACAGTTGCGGCTGCAAAATTCAGATTGCCTAGCAGCCAGACAATTATTTTGCACTGTGGCCTATGTAAGCTTAAGAGCAATGCAAATTACTCAACATGCACAAACAATGAGCTGCAATCATGATAATGAGGATTGCAATGAGCTATTTAACAGCCTCACTTACAGCCCAGAGGTGAGGTGAGTTAGGAGTACAGAGAGCAGTAGGCTAGATTTGTGGAGCACGAAAAATCAAACCAAACAAAAAAATGCCAGAGGAGGAGCTGAGAGTCCTTACGGCTGATAATTGAGTTATTTGGAAAAACCTCAGCCAACATCAGTTATGCTACCAAAGAGGCCATATGGCCCTCTATAGTGGAGAAAGTCAATGCTGTCGGTGTTACCAGAAGCACTGTCAACCAGGTGATTTGAAAAGGTGAAATTCAGCTATTAGGTCTAGGATGACCTGCGGAGTAAGATGATAATGCCTTACCACTGCATCCTCCGGCATCATAAACAAAGTGACCCTGGGTTTGAATATGTGGGGTCCTCTCAGTCTTGGCCGCCTTCTCCGAAGGTTTTGCTGTCTGTCCTCAACAAGAGCCAAGCGTCGCTGCATCAGGAAGTGTACCACAGCAGCCATCCTGAGGCCAATAACAGGTCTCTGAAGGTATGCGGTTTTATACAGCTCTTAATTACTCGCGTATACAATGGTTTGCACCTTGTAAGAGGAGGTACAAAGTTTTTGGAGGGTCAGCAACTGCCCACGTGCAAGGCAAAATCCTTACATCTCATTATAATGTTTGCGCCTGCTTAGTATTCCATAGTGTTTTCTTCATTTGAAAACATTTCAGTATCATTTTAAATGGATTAACAATGGCAAAGTGCTAATTTGATAGCAATGCAGAACGGCAGGTGAATTCTTTACATATGCTGCATTTTTAGTGGCCGCTAAAGTCCCACTTTATGGTCGCTAAACACGGTTTGCACATGCAAAACACAGATTTTGGATGCAATGTGGGTGTATCCTTGCATCAGCCCCTTAACCTTTTCACTATAGTGGTAAATAAACTCTGTATTTTGGCATACCACAGTCAACAACAAAACTTTATATCATTGAAAGCATTTTACAAAAAAAAAAAAAAAAAAAAACTTTGGTACAGTTGAAAATATCCAAATGCAAATATTTTATAAATGTACTGTTTCAAGAGGGAAGAAACAAGTGCACAACCCTAGTGCTCATTTGTATACTGACCTCCTTAGAGAAATGGGTTTACAGGCATTTGTTTTCCTAAAAGGAATAAAACAAGCAAGACACAATAACCAGTTCTAGCTCCTCCTACAAGATGCTCACTAATTATAGTACTACTGCCTAATATAAACAGACATTTTTTGTTTTTCCTTTCAGAAAAAATTAGGCCAAACTGCATTTAAAATCTGGTTGTGTGTCTCCGGAATTGGCAAAAACAATGTGACTGTAATCATCATATGGAGCGTCAAACGATTAGTTAAAATGTTTCTTTTGCAAATTTAAAACAACGCTTCCAAATTTCATTGTCACAGAGCGACTTCAAGCATCTGTCCAAGAAATAACCTCATTTCAAAAATCACCTGCAGTCATTTTTAACTATTTAAAAAAGTCTGTGCTATGATTGTTAAAATATCACACACGTTGCTATACAATAGTATAATAAAGTGAAAGAAGAATCAGTATATGATTTCCACCTTATCCTCTGAGTTTGTGATTTCCATACTGCAGTGCACATAAACCAAGAAGCCATTATATTTAATAATGGATCGATGCTTTCTTTGCAAATGTAAAATGAAAATGCACTCCTTTATAAACATTTCATAACTAACTCAGGTGGTTATAAAATATTACTGAAATGTGATGCCATAGAAGATCTCAATACTGTATGCCATGCTTATCTTCGTATTTGTTGGATTCCATTTTACAAGAAATTACTTGTGGTGTGTAAAGCTAAGCATGCTGCAGTCACTACATAATAATAAATAAATAAATAAATAAATAAATAAATAAATAAAGGCTACAAGAGATGATCAAAAGAGCTTTTTTGCATAGGTATTATGGACATGTTACTAGAGAGCCTCACTTTGAATTATACGATTGAGGTAATGAAATGATTTGTACTTGGTGGCTCAAAGCAAACAGTTTTTCCAGGAACAAGTATCTATATAAGATGTGTAATGCAGGGCCCAATACAGTTTGAAAAATCATTTCTACATATTTAAGAAAGATGTTGCCTTATAAGCCTGGATTTAAAATGGCTGCAGGAGTTAGCTGTAAAATTGTATCATAATAAAAAATAAATCCTCATTTCTAATTGATCAATAACATGATTATTTAATTTGTAACCATATTACCCAAAATGTGGCCCATTTAAGAATACAAATGTATATACAGAAAAGCCATGTCTTTATATATTCAGTATATGTAAATAATGTTTTAGTGCAATATGCTGCTCTCTGTTTAATATAATGCAGTATTAATACAGGTTATAAGAAAACAAGTCCATTTCTTTTATTAAAGCGCTATATACATGCAATAAATCTAATATGTACAGGCTAGCTTTACACCAGTTGATTTACATCAATTCTCCAATCCCAAAAAGTGGTAATTATTATAAAAAAAGATATAATGTTTCCCCTTTTTATATAAATACAGTTAAAAAGCACAGTAAAGAGACTCATTTCTCACAGCGTTATGAGAAGCAGGTTTCAAGGGTGAAAGAAATGTGTGTCCCAGCAACTAAAGCTACTTTTAGGGAACTGAACAAGGCATTAATAGAGTTTTCCACGATTCTGAAACAAACAGCAAGTTATAAGGAAACCTCTGCCTTTACAGAAAACAGCTCTCGCAATTGTTTTGCATTTTAGTTGTCATCGATTGACATGCTTGCTTGCTCAGTTATCTCATTCGCTGACCTATAGCTACATGTAAATGCTGCATGAAACACCCAAACAATTTACAGATACTCATTGATGTATATTTTCAGTGCATGATACTGCATGTTTTAAAGGAAATAAAGGAAGTGCCTAATCAAAAGTGTTTTTACATCTATTTCCAAGATTTCACTTTTTTTTTTTTGTCACGATTTTCACAATTTGTGTCTTGCACAAGGGCCCAGTAAATCCTAGCGCCAGCAATGACTAACAGACACAACCGGATTTATATTTATTACAATACTGTATTTGGGGCACTGCAGTTTTAATGGTGATTTTATAATTTGCAGCATAATTCCTCCATTGGTGTACACTTTATTAAGCCACTTATTGTACTCTAAAGATCAGGGGTAATTATACCAGCCATTTAGCTCCACCTATTATGCTAGTCCTAATGTAGTCAGATTCAGTACTGTTACGTTAATGTACTGTACTTCAAAGAACAAATACATCGTCAATCCACAGCAAAGATTTTCAGAACGTTCTATTCAGAGAACATTTGTTAATTTTGTGTTTCTTACCACATAATACTTAACATTTTGTTGTTCATTTCATATTTATCTTAAAGTTAAAATCACCAACCATATTTTACTTGAAAACTGGCTGATAAACCTATATCCCACTGGGTTAAACCACAGCTAGATGTTTAAGAACACTTTAATGTACTGGGGAATGACCCTGGATTGCATCAACCACCTATCCATAGCTATCCCGTGATAATCCTTAATGACTGGTTGATGGAATGAAGATGGATTCCCTAATACTGTAAAATGCTTTAAAAATCCAGCTGTGGCTCATCTCTGTGTAGTAGAGGTTGACCAAACTAGCCCTTGTGCCAGATTTAAACACAGGACCCTATATGGCATTGCTGGAAAGGTACATCAGTATCCTTAAAATAATATAGATGTGGGATAAAACCCTGGTCTCCAGGTTCAGAAACCAATACGCTGTCTTCACTGGAACAAAAGACCCAGGCTCAATGTGCGGACAGAAAACGCAACATCTAAAGTTCCAAGGGTGTAGGTCAAAAACTGAAACACAGTACACTAATCAAATAAATACTCCCACATTGTTATACTTTAAACATTTCTGACGAGCCTAAGATGTGCTAGTAATTATTTAAATACTAGAATAAATATTTAAATACTTAGAATACCATCACATTTTTACCAATTCAATTCCTGAGACTAAGCCCTTCATTTTCAATTTCCTCCTTTAATTCACACAAGGATTGTGCAGATGTAGATTTGCAAAGCTGTTTTTTGTTTGGGTTTGCTTTTCACTAAAGACAGTGACACTGGGATTATTTCCAGCTCTTGGTTCACATATAGAATCTGTGCTATTCTATAATAGTGGCAAAACACGGCAGTTTACTTTGGTATACTCAAATATGCTATATAAGTCAATATGACAAAGCCTCTTAATGCACCACCATACTATACTACAATGCAATACTGCATATGGTCTTATTTTTTACCTCTGTCAAACATACCCCATTTATAGTCTTGTATTCTTTCATGTACTTTTCGATCCAATTCTTTTGTGATTAATGAATTAAAATCATGAATGGCATGTGCACTTTATGGATGTGTGTGTGCGTTACAGCCATCCATTACTAAGTTGATTGTCACTCACTTATACAGGCTCCAATTATGTTGCATTATACATGATGGCATTTTTTAAAGCGTTTCTGACCTCCTTTTAAGTGCAGTACGAAAAACATTTTAAACATCAATTATCTTTGCGCTTCGTGATTTTGTGTATGTTAGATCAAATGTCTAACAAACAGCACACACTCCTCCATAGTCAAACATCCATCACAGACCATTTGGCTTTTTCGCATGAGGCTCTCACATAGGGGTCAACTAGTTTTATATTTGTGTCATTCCATTAGGGGTGTGCTAGCCCATATTATATTATGACGATTAAATTCTGTCCACGTTCATTTTAACATAAATTTACAGCATTAACTTCTACAACTAGGTTTCAGGAATGATTGAGTGACTCCACAAAATAATACTCGTTTCATATAATACACTACAGTATAGGAAACTAGTGTTCTTGACTGTTATAGTATTTTTATATAGGTATGCAGTACAGCACCAGGGGCATGGGGATTATCAGATAGAAATAACAAAATCATTAGATCTATTCCCTTTTTTATAACAAGGCAACATGCAAACTCAACCAAAGGCAAAAAAAAACAAGCACCTAGTAATAAAATGGTCTAGTCTCCATTTTTTAGAGATGGTGTTAACACATCTGACACTAATTCACAAAGTAAAATACCATTATGCTAATTTTACTGGCTTGTGTGATCCCTGCAGCTTCTCTGACCTATAGCCTTGGGGTGTGCACTCTCTTTGCATTCTGGTATTTAAATATAACATAACCCTATAACAGATAACCCTATAATAATATATTAAAACTTGAAGAAGCCCTAGAGGCAAATGTTAATTTATCAAAGTTTATTAGATGGAAGCTGTATTGGTTAACTAACAGTACAGTTTCCTGTTGATAAAACAGGTAGGCTTAGTGTACCTATAAGGAAAAAGGCACAGTATACATCTACTAGTGAAATGGAGAGGATTTATTTAAGATTCACATTAGGAACTGTACAATAGACAATGTTGTCATAAGGATAAGACAAAAAAAAACAGCTATGTTTCAACTATTTTAAATGGAAAGCACATCACACAGTATGATACTTTTTTTTTCCTCAGGTAAGAGACACTAGAATGTCTAGAATGCACTAAATGAAGGTGATGACCTTACCATACAAGTTGTGTTTTTTGCAATTTATTATATGCATTAGCAATATCAATTTCAGCACTCGGTGATTAACGCTCCTTTGGGAAAGTACATTTCCAATTGGCTCTTGCCTGATTTTCTTTTTTGACAGTAGTCTATGCGAATAAAGTCAAACAACCTGTTTTCCAATTTGCTCCATTTTTTTAAACCCTTAACAACAATTTCATATTTAACAGACTCGGCATCCACTTCACTATAACATTATTAACATGTTTAAATATTAATATATTTCTAAAGCTGGAGATACTGCTAGCAAGAAGGGTAACCTTCACACATTTTAAGATATAACATGTATAAAATGGTTCCATTCACTTTATTTTGCTGCATAGGTCCAAAAGTGTAGTTTTGAAAAAAACAAACAAATTTCAAATCATTGACATGTGGTACTACACCAGGTTGAAGAAAGCTTTCGGTCTCCAAGCCTTACTCTCAAGGAGTCTGTTATTGCTTCATTTCCTGTGTCATTTCACCTCAGCTGTGTCTTCTAGGTGAAAGCATGTTAGTGACCGATGACATTGGCATGTCAATCAGGGAAGCAGCTTGTTCTTTAATCACCAGAAACGTTGAAGGCGTGAGGGCAATTTCACTCTCCAGGTGAAATGACCAAGGAAGTGCAACAGTACCTGAAAGCAAGGTTTGCAAACAGAGATTTCTTGCACCTAGTGTCGTAGTATCAGATATCTTGTCTTATTTTAAAATGGACATACATGTTTACTGCACATTTGATCATGAACCTAGAAATACTAAAATAAACTTAAATTCCTCCAAGATGATCACTTTTTGATAGATGGAAAAGGTTACAATGTCCTGGATTGTTTAAATACAAATACTCGGTGTGTGTGTGTGAGAGAACAGACAGAAGGTCCACGATTTAGCCATCTGTATTGTTTACTTTTAATCCACAATCTCCAATTTTAAAGAATGATCCCTTTGAACTATGTTTTCTTCACACCCATCTGATCAATTGCCTTCTATTGTGTGAGCTAACCTTATTGTGTACTTGACCTGTGGGAAGTCATGTTATTTAATCAGTCTAAAGCAAACTAAATGAAGAGGTTAACTTTTATCCTGTCAGGGGGAACCATTATGTCATGAAGTAGCTAGGGGACTGTTCAGAAAAATAAAACTACAGTAGCAAAACATATGTTTGCTTGAATGATATTTTGGTATAATATAATACAACATTATTTTATTTTAAACAATATATAATGTATGCCATGGAGGAGGCATATGTTTTGTAATACTTTATAGAAACTGGCATTGAATATACTTGTTTCTTGAGAATTTGTTTTACATTTTTTATTTCAGCTGGGAAAGTTTTTGTGGTAACAGTATTTATTCATAAAAGTAATAATAAAAGGCATTCATAATTCAGAAACATCTTTAGGATATAAGGAACAGGGTGGCTACTACAATCATTACCTGACTCCAAAGTCTAAAGCCATTGTTCAAATGCCTCAAATAAAAGAATAAAAGGGCTATATATTTGTCATAAGCTAATACAATCATACACATTCCATCCAAAGATGCTGACATTAGTTTCCCAGTGTGTTTATTAATTTATGTGCTTGCATCCAAATAAGTATTTTTGACCATTTCCAGAATGTTTTAAAGAAGAAAAAAAATAATAATAAAAAAAATAAAGCACTGGTAATAAAAGCAGAATTGTGAGTTGGATGTACAAACATAAGGTGAGGTGTTTTTTTGGGCACACTTCTAGATGGACACTTCTAAAGGCTTGTGACCTTTTGACATGTAAGCGGAAAAATAAATGTTTAAAATCGTGTTTCATACATCCCCACATCCCCACACTAAAAAAAACCATGCCATAAAATGCTTAAGGTATGAAACTGTGAAGCTTTGGGAATAGGATCCACAATTTCCAAATGCAGTCGGGGAAGCATAATGTTGGAACATTTTCATTCTCTTCGTGTTGCTGTTATTTTATCTTCCATCTCATTTCTTTCTGCCTGCACAGTTCTTGTTCCTCCTCGGTCAAAGCTTTTTCTCACTGACACTTTTCTGAAAGATATGTCTCATACCAATGGGTGAGATCTAAATCATATTACAATAAAAGCACACTGCATAACAAGAAAAGCAGTTGGATCTCAAGCCTACAATCACCTGTACTACCTCTTTGACTTGCCACTAGGCAAAATCACAACCCCTGAAATGAGCTTTAGATTAAAATGTTGGCCCTCTCAGGCCTCGCGAATGAATTTTGGATTAAAATGTTGGCCCTCTCAGGTCTCGCTCCTTATGAAAGAGGGGGAGAAGCTGAAGTGGTGATATGGTGGAGAAAGGAACACCACAAGGAATGGTAGCACCACAGGGAAACAAAAGCAAGCTTAAATAATGAAATTGCTCTGTTCGAACACCTAACTGCTGCTATTATTTTTTTCAGCTGCGGACATTGATTCAAGATCTAGTTTCCCACAAGGTTTTAACTAAGGAATCCATTTTATTAACTTGTGTAGTTTAAGCAGAGTTAGTGTTTCCAAGAATAAGGCCATGTAATGTCTAATGTTCTATTTGTAAAAAAAAAATCATTTTTTAAATCTCCCTTTTGCTTTATCGGAGGTATTTTTGTTGGAGCTTGATGAATGATAATTAATTGACCTACAGGTAGTGAACAAAAAAATGGAAACACCAATGTAAAGTCACTTAACAGGGAACATTTTTTATGAAAATGGCTGCTTGCGCCCCAGGTTGAAATTTTCAGTCAATTGATCTGCATTTGCTTGCCTGTTTTGCCTTGCACTTCGAATTAATGCACGGATATCACGATCCTGGAGTACGCGCTTCCGCCCACTGTTGCCCTTTGCTGATGATGTCTTTCCCTTGGAGTTCCATGCCGACATCACCTTAGACACCGTTGCTCGTGAAACATCAGCAAGTTGACCTGTCTTGGTCACTGAAGCTCCTGCCAAACGCACCCCAACAGTCACCCCTCTTTCAAAGTCACTGAGGTCTCCTCTTGTAGCCATGCTAGCCATAATTATAGGAAATCAGGCCTGTCCAGCATTTTTACACATGACCCTAAGCAATTTTAATTTTATACATGACCCTAAGGATGTTATTTGCTTAATTAACGCATGAGCCACACCTGTGAGGAAGCCCTTGCTTTCAACATACTTGGTGTCCCTCATTCATCCGGGTGTTTCCATTTTTTGTGTTCACTACCTGTATGTCACAGAATAGCCACCAGTGGTGTTTGGTCCTAAACCCTCCCCACGTGTGTGCTGGCAGAAGAATGAAACTCAAAACAACACAGTAAAAACAAAGCACACCACAGGGATTTATTTAGCAAGTCCAACAAACTCCCAAAGCTGGCCTCCTCTGTGGACCAAGCTGGAGACTAGTCACCGAGTGTGGCAGAGCAGGGCTCTGCCCTTAGAAAAACTGGCAGGGAAGGAGTTAAATTCTCCTCCCTTCTCGGCTTGATTGCGTCAGGTGGGAGCAGTCGACTAATTAATTATTCAATTAAGGACCCAGCCACCTGGCATAAAAGGAGGCCTCAGCCTCCCATTTGGGGGAAGAGAGTTCTAGAAGGAGAAGTGTGTTTTTGTGTTTTTGTGTTTTTGTGTTTTTGTGTTTTTGTGTTTTTGTGTTTTTGTGTTAGCTTTTGAAAACCAGTGAAGGCAATGCCCAGCCTGAAAGCTTTATTTGTAAGTTTTGTTTTGTGTTTATTATTTCTGTTTAAAACCTTTTTGTCTGGCCCTTGTGCCGATTTTATTTTGTATTTTTGTTAATTAAAAACTTTATTTTGAACTCTCAAACTGTCTCTGAGCCTCACCCTCTGCCAATCCTGTCACACCGAGTTACAGTGAATAGAACCCAGGACCGCTTTCATTTTCCTCAAGAAACTAAGGGTAAATTGAACTTCTGTGTCCGTGTAAAAGACTTTAAAAAATAAATATTGTGTGTGTCTATTATATGACTTAAAAAGACAAATGAATAAACATAAGATCTATTTTACAAATGTAAACAATATGGTTATAACTTTTAAAATATAACGATGATGTAGGTGGCCTGTTTGTTTTGACTGGCTTGGATGTATGTTATTTGAGAAGTTTGTTTTTACATAAAATAAATTAAATTCAGTTCAAATATTTCAAAGTACAAAAAATACACATCTGTAAATTTTCAATGGAACCCAGAATGTTAATTATGGGAGACCTGAAATCTCCTGCTTTTGTAACAGTAAAGCTAATGCATGCATATAAACTCAAGGATTTTCACAGTTTATTATCACAATCAATATAGCCTTATGTTTAAAGCATGAAAACCTGGATGAGCCTACCTGAGAGAGAAACAATTATTTATCCTGTGAAAAATTGCTCTGCGCAAACTACTTTTTTTTCTCATGAATATTTAACAAAGACTAAAAGAAGGCCTTCTAGAGTAAATTTAAATTCAACAAAAATAGGTGGCTGTTCTTAATCTCACGCCTGGTATGAAGAGAACAGATTTTAGTTTTCCAAGATATAGACTGCAGGTACGTTTTTATATCACTGTACAGTCAATATAATAAACAGTCTGTATGAAAGAGGGACGGGGAGAGTCGAGAGAACAAATACAAATGTACAGTATGTAAACGTTTGATCTGGTATAATAGACACATATAATCTGAAGTGCTGCTCACTGTCACAGCACGATTGCTTTGGCACAACATATGGTGTATGAATTACCTTTGCACAACCCAATAGTAGGATATAATTTATCCAGTTGAGAGCTGTGACGCGGGTAATAGATGCAACCATGTACGTGTTTAGCATGTTGAAACAAAGTAGCAGATTTTACAAATGCTGTATAAAAAATGCTGTTTATGGTGTATATGGAGTGAATTTTCTGACCTGGAACTGTATTAGTTTCCCTATTGAGAAATAAATGCAATAACATCAAGAAATAAAAATTGAAGGAGGGAACTATGAAAGACCTAGGAGTTTATGTTGACTCAGATGCATTTGTTTTCAGAAAACACTTTGTCATGTAAACGTACTGATTGCTGGTGTTGGAACCACACTATTATAAACTGGTGACATTATCAACAGTATAGAAACAGCAGTTA
Source organism: Acipenser ruthenus (assembly GCF_902713425.1). Lineage (NCBI taxonomy): Eukaryota > Metazoa > Chordata > Actinopteri > Acipenseriformes > Acipenseridae > Acipenser > Acipenser ruthenus. The sequence goes on from NC_081204.1 coordinate 25,214,955, forward strand.
ATCTTCCCAATAAATCCACAGTGTTAACATACATCCTGTTCCATCAGAAATGTTTCTAGATAATAGTAAACTTGAATCTGTTAATAAATACAAATGTTCAGAAGCTGGTGTAGAAACTGCCCTGACATTTGAACAGACCAAGAACAAATGTCAATTGAGCCATCATGTTGAGAAATAAGCTTTTACTTTATTAGTTTCAGTACTATTCCAAAGCATTGTTCAGTATATGTATATATTCATGTATTTATTAAATATTATTTCTAATACATTTCCAGAGTATTTAACGGTCTAAAGGTACAACACAATGTTAATCTGCACCTATAAGAGCCCCCATGCTCACATTGCTGGATTCTTCAACAAATCTCAAACCTGTTTATCTTAATACTGCCAAATGTAGAATACATTGACACTCTACCACACTGTAAAACACATGAAAGCTTAGGGTAACATTAACATTGGTTTTATAAATCAGGGATAAACACAATGAATGTTGAATCAGTGACAATCCACAGTTTTGAATGTCCAACAATGAAAATACATTGTAACCTGAGAGGTTTGGGGAGAGCATGATTTAAATGTGACATTACAGGTTTGCTACCTGGTGGGGGTGCTATTTTCATTGAATTTAAACTGCAGTTCTAATTCATACAGCTGGTTCTGATTATTCATTTGTGTTGTCAAAGTAAAGTACCTGGGGTACCTAAAACAGAACTTTCTCTGCCAAGTGAGTTAATTCACCATGTTAAAATAATTCATGTTAAAATAATATAAGTAAATGTTCTAATCCCTGTCTACTCTGCTTGGTTTCAGCATGGTTCTTGAGATTTTTCAGAGATTCTTTAAATATTAAATTGTAGCCAATCGTAGTAATGGTCGGTAAGAAAATCATATCCCGATCAAAATTTGCCATTAAGTTTGTCTTGTAGAAAATCAGCTTCTGACTACAGTATAGTGTACTGTATAATCCACATTATTTTTCCCATTCTGGATTACCTCAAAGAATCTTAAACGGAGTGGAAATAAGGTAAATGGATATATGTATTATGCCAAGCATGAGGTGTGTGTTTTTTTTTTTTTTTTTTAAACGATTGCTGATTGCAGTCCATCCACTTTCTAATAAGCACTTCAAATAAAACAAATCTAGGTCCCCTCTGAAGGTGATCTATGTCATGACTATGTTCTAACATCTACCATTTTCTACACCAGGGGGCAAACAGTGTTCTCATATAGATTCTCTAATCCATAGTAATATTCTGCCAAGTGTGAAATGTCTTTATTTATCAAAATGGAAGGAGTCCTGGGGTTTTGCTCCCATGGTTACTTCACTTTCTGTGAACAACAGCCTTTGAAGGTAGCATCTATATTTCATGTATATATATACACCATGAGACAACCAATATTTAATATTGGTTGTAATAATAGTGCTGGCCTAAAGTCTCCTCTTAGTGGAGCAGGTAAGTCCAAAAATGGTGCACTTTATCATAGAATCATAACATTTTCCACGCTCATAGTTTGACTACCTATTTTATTTCTGATATAGTGCCAAACTGAATTTGATTTAGTTACCATGGAAACCAAGTTATAAAATCAACACTCTTCTAGCATGAGGAATGTGAGTGATATGTGCATGCTACGTCACATTCTCACTGCATCTAAACCAAGCCATTGTAAGCAATATTATAATCTCTTTCAGCCTTCTACATCCTGAAATTCCAGGAATTCCTTTTGTTTGAATTTTAGTTGTTAAATGAACCTTAGATGAAGGTTTGGTCGAATCTGTTACCATGGGACTGGCCAACCTTGGTACACACAGCTGCTTGGTGTTTTCCAATGTAACTGTGAACACAGACCTTGGGCTGCTCTAAAAGTACATTTTTTGTTTGTCGTCATTTCACCCCAGTAGTACATTGCAAATTACACTGCAGTTATCCTGCTGTGCCAGTCAGGAATACAATATGTCAATGACAAAGTATTTGCACACAGAGAGTAAGCAATTATTCCCAATCCATGTTTGACCATTATCCATCTAATCAAGGACTCTGTCCTGAGCCAGCCCTGTAGATTTCTTATAAAAAATGCTATTGTTTTCTTTTGCAGGAAGTCAAAGGAGAAAATCTAATTGAGTAATCAAAATGTGGTTTTTTTTTTAGTTTTTTTTTTTTAGTTTTTTTTTAGAAGTGATTCTTTCTTGTTACCTGTTCCCATGCCAATCAGCAGCTTAAGAGTTTAGCCATGTTTGTATTTGAAGATTGTATGGCTCAGGAACACAGCCCCTTGCTGGCAGCAGCAATAAGAGGGAACAGCTAACTCTGGTCTGGCATGCACACTTTATTGATCAATGTGTTATGTTATTTTGTCCAGGAAGTTCTTGGATGATTATGGCTATTTGTACTGAAAACTCCTGTGTTTATATCCTCGCATTGAACAAATGTTTTACGAAGCATCCTAGTTTTTAAATTACTGCTTCCTGCCCTACCACCTCCACTATCATTCTACAATTTGAACCTGATTAGCCATTACAAGATTAATACATGCCGAGAAACTGGGGATAGTAAATGTCTGATCCCATCTCCTAAATAATTGCAAAAGATTTTATTGAGCAATATGACCCCTAAGAAATATATCAGTTATTGTTTAGTTCTAGTTTTGTAAAGGCATTTACAAAATAAATAGACATAACTACATATTAATGCAAACAAGGTGAACAATACTAAATACTTCTCAAAAGAAATGTCATAAATAAATAAAACAGGGAAATAACGGACATACCTGAATGGATTGGGTGACATATTGAATACATTTTCTTTCATGAATTCTGTGTTTATTTTATATGGAAAGCAGCAGAATGGAACTGCTAGTTAAGGTTGAACAACAATGTCCCTTACTTTTGAGGAGATAAACCATAATATCAAATAACTTTTTTTGATATATATAACTAACTTGCAGCTATCAAAGGTTAGTCTGGTACTGTATTATTATTGCATCATTTTTTTTTTAGTCACAGCAGTATTAGATGGTCAATACAAGAAATATTGTTGCTGTCTGTGGCTACAGAGCGCTAAAGGAGCTCTGACTGAAATAGCTCACTACGACAAGTTCTTCAAAGTAAATCCCATATGATTGGTTATGCTCTAGCCAACCAGTCTCATTACTGGAGAGCCCCAGTGAAAGCATGTGGAAATGAGTTCCCAGAAGAAAGTGCTTGTTATCGCTCTTATTCACCATAGAAGAATAAAATGAAGGCCCAACTGGAAGCATGCTGCGCCATTCTTCTCCAAAGTAAAAATCTATCCAAGTATACAGCATGATCTCTAGGTGGAGTAACTAGCATACTTCATATTGATTTCAAAAGAGGGTAACCACATGTGACCCATACCCAGCATGGTAACAAACATGTCAAGATTAAGTCTAATTCTGAGTGGTGGAGGCTAGCCTAAAAATGGGTCAGAATTATATCATGTTAGCCAATAGAAATACAGTCAAACTTGACAGAGGGTGATTGAAGGGTATAGAAATGCGTGGAATAAATACAGAATCCCAGCCCATTTTGAGTCTACAGAAAACTAGCCTTAAAAATGAATGGGATTCTTACAGCAGCTGTTAGTAGCAATCAGCAGTACCACTCCAAATCGAACTGGAATTCACCCTGCTCATGTTTAACCAGGCCGCTCTGAAGCAGAACATTGGTTCCCAGTAACTCTACTAAGTAAGGCTGTGTCACATTAAAAACAGTCATGTGAATATCATTTACAATTTATAAACACCATTATTTATTTATTTATTTTTTAATGTTGGCTTTGGCTACTATATGCAAAAGATTTCAATATTAAAGTAGAATAAATGGGGTCTGCCAAGTGTATAAGTCAATAATGAAATTCCTGAATAAATAATCCACCAAGGTTATCTATACATTTGTAACTTACATGTTAACGATTACAATTATTTATAACATGGCCCAATTATTTCCCATATGCAGTCTTGCCCCCCAACAAAGATGTGACTTCTACATATGCCTGCAAAGAGGCTTCAGGACTTTAATGTTAGCGTAACAAGATAGCATTTGCCCCCAGCACCCCACATGTTTTTGGAATAGAAATATAGCAGCAAGTGACTGGTCAGAGTGTCTCAATACCTAAAGACCATAAAGAACTAAACTTATGAGATTTAACTCAGCCAGTGTTATGAAGGACTTGGTAAACTAGCAGCATAATTTTAGGTACTTGTTTTTCAGGACCAAACCATCTAAAGCTTTGGTCCAATTTCTTGTAAAACATAGTAATAAAGAAAAAAAAAATGTAATTAAATGTGCATTAGATGCATTAGATGTGCATATGTGTGAGTGGGCATATTTGTGTATGAGAGGCCAAATACCTACGGCAGGCAACTGCTGTTCATCTGAACTGAGGGCAACTGCAATCTCAAACAATGCCAGTAGTGCTTTCAGCCAAAGAGATGATTGCGATTTATGATGGGTACTGCCACTGCCAAAATCTTTTTCCATAAAGGGGACTGATCCAGAAGGCTTCTGGCATTCTAGCTGGTACTGCCTTCGGCAGAGAAATAGCAGCTAACTAGGCAGCAGAAAATGTGAAAGCTAGAGCCATTTCCTGAGACAAAAGCAATACGAGAATTCCCATTGCCCTCAACCTGCAAGCGTAGAGGCCATTAAAACATATGGGCTAAAATTAAAGCACTTTGCTATAACATGTTGTGATATTTCAGAATTCTTCTCACAGTAAGTTTGTATAATTAAAGCAAAGGAGATACAACCATGGACTTCTTTACAAGCACATCCATTTTATGTACATCACTCATATTAAACCATCAGAGGTGAAACAATATACTTCTCCAATGTGACTGATCAATGTTTGTCACTAACTTGAGGACTGATTCTGTATGCAGGTTCAGTCAGTGAACGGTAACTGAGGTGTGAACTTTTGCTTCTCTGAATGATAATGAATGAAAAATAGAAACATGCAAGATGAATTCCCAGCACTGACATGTTGGTGGAAAATTGAACAATTGGTATGGTTTGGCATGTATGTAAAAAATAGAAAACCCTTTTTAATACTGTTTTGTTGAATAAAATTAGGTTTAGTATTCAAAGGTTCTCAATTTTTAACTCTAAGGCTCCTCTGCCAGCCCCCCAAAAAACATGTGGAAATTTCTCGTTTTGTATGCTGGTTTATTAATACCTGTTACTAAACTACAATTAGGATTTAAATCTACGTACAACAAATCTAAACTTAATGCTTACGAACAAATCATTTATTCATGCACGAATGATAAATATAGACCCTGTTTTTTTTAAGGTTAAACCAGTCTAAATTGGCAGAAAGAAAGACAGTGCAGGTAATGGTTTTTCAACAATTAATTCAACAGTGCTGGTAAAAACTTTTTTTAAGTATACAATTCCATCACAGTAAAATAATTTCCAAGTGTAACCTATGACTGACAGGCTCCAATTTCATGAACTCCTAAATTGTTAGAGATGAATGCCCCTCAGTATAGACAGTAAAATGTGCGGAATACTGTACTGTATATACACTTGGATTGGACACTTGGATTGAGAGATTGAGTTTTCTCAAAAGCTGAGTTGTGGATCCAGGTTTCTGGCTATTAGATTGAAAATGCTATGACATTTTGTGACATTAGTCCTTTTATATCTTCAGTAGGCTTCATTAAGGCAGAAAGACTCAATTTAACATTGCTTTTATTAGAACATTTTGAACATCATTTGCACCAACGGATGCACCAACAAACTCAAAATACATTTATTTTAGAGATCGTACACCGCAATAGCCACCTGGGGTGCTGCACACTAATGGCTATAATGTATGTCTCACAATCTGCAATTTATCTTTGGAGCACACTAGAAAGTGAACAATAGACCAATATTTAATATCTCAAAAACACAGCAAACGAATGCCTCAGACAGCGGTGTGACATCGTCTTTCATTAAGGGGACAGAAAATCAGGAACGATTAAATTCTCTTTTTCAGTTTGACAATTGAAAAAGAGAATATCTGGACAAATAATTTTCTGGAGGCAGACAAGCTGATCGCAACCATTAAAAAAGGTTTTTAAACATTGTCCAAGCAGAAAACTACGTTTTAAAGATCACCTGAAAGATGCAATCAGACAGGAAGCTTGTACTCTACCCATAAGGCTGCCACCTGAGCCATGTAAAACACAATGGGGCAGTTGGTATTCTTCTGCTGAATATCATTCCAAATACATTACTTTTTTTCCAGTTTTTGTAAAGGAAATAGAAATTTCACCTAATAATGTTGTGTTAAAGGAGCTCCAGAATTTGATAAAGGGTCTACAAAGTTTAAAATCTCAACTCTCCCTGATTGACAAAATGACACTTCTATAGCATTCCGCAAACTGGGGAAATCACACATTTTCTGTGATATATTCAAAAGGGGTGGCAATGGAGACCCTGAGGCTCCTCGCATTGTCACGCTTTTAAGTCATGCACTGACTGTAAATAACTTAATTAACTTGTGAGTATAGTGCAAATATTTATCTTCTATCTTCGTCACACGTAAAACAAATGCCAAGTCAAACATAGAGCACAAGCAAAAGTATTAGTTGAAAAAAATAAGTAATTCCATAGTTTATTTGTCTGTGTTGTGTGAAAACTATAGGGAATATGTTGAAAAGAAAGTTGCTGCAATATGGACAAAACAGGACACACCAAAGGTAATGTGTTTCTTGTAGACACTGTAGGGGTTCTGTATTAAGTGACAATAAGCAATTTACAACAACTTCACATATGTAGTCAATGATTAAGATATAAATAACTTTAATATTTTTGCACTTCAAAATCTCTTTACAGTTGTGCATTTATTGTACAGTTGTGGATTATTAGACCCCATATAAACTCCCTTTGCTGCACATATGATTTGGTGTCAGGTGGGATCCTAATACCTGCTACACAGGAGTGAATATGTAGTGTTGTGGAATTTTAAACAGCTTCACTCAATTCAAATTGTAAAAAAAAATAAAAAAAAATGGTATAACTAAAATAATGCTCATTGATTTTTATTACAGGACAGTTGCTGTTATTTCTTGCTAATATTGGACTTGGCTTTCACTAAGATAAAATTAGATAATAATGGTGGGAACCAATCAAGACGTAGCTTCAATGTAATATATGTGCCTTCATCGATTTCTATAGATTATAGGGTAATATCCCTAAAGAATCCATGTGGTAATTCTACAGTGTTAAATATATCATGTAACTGGAATATGTTTTGTGTGTGTGGTGCCCTGCGATGGATTGGCATCCCGTCCAGGGTGCAGTCTCGCCTTGTGCCCTGTGTATGCCGGGTTAGGCTCCGGCTCACTGCAACCCTATAAAGGAGTAAGCAGTTAATGATAATGGATGGAATATGTTTTTTAAATGCGGAATTAAAACTTTTTCTTTACTAATGCTTACTAAAATTGTTATTCTTATACATTATTCATAGAATAAATCGGACTTGTCTGTGTTGGTATATGGTTGTGTGTAAGGCATAGAGACAAGTAGTAGGAAATGCCTCATTAGTCCTGACCACTGCTACACTACTCTCATTCTTCAAAAGCAATGCTGCGCTGTAGCTCATTTTCTGCCCTTGTCACTCACAAGTTCTGTGTTCCATTCCTTTCTTTGTTATCAAGTGTTTGAGAAGCGCTTGGGGCTACTTTTCCCACATGACCATGTCAAGACATGCCAGTTACAATGATGTCATTGTGGCATGACATTGGGGCCTGGGTGCCACTGTATATTCCCCGAGGCCAATTGGATCAGAAATACTGGTGTGCTGAACCTGGGGTTGGATTCTGCTTGATAAAACTGTATGTTCAGTTCTCAGCAGTGATGGCCTTACTGATGTGTAAAGTTTTTTTTTTTTAATAAATAATGTCACAATGAATAATGTGAAAAGATTAAAATAAATATCTATACATTTATATGTATATTCTCATGGCAAAACTAGATACAAACCATCATATAATATTTTCTGCAGCCATGCAAAATGGTATCTCACAAACTAAGTAATTTTACACAGCTAAAGTGATGTTGACATGCTTCCATCTGCACCATGAAACCTATCTGTAAAACTCACCTCATCTTGCTTCAATATCAAACTGGTCTGGTGAATTATTCATTATCCTATGGATTATCATTTTTTTCTGCAGTCCAATATTTTAAACCAACCTCTTACATCATGTGCATCGGACACTCATTAGGTAACTTCCACCATCTGTTGGAGAGATTCTGGGCTGACAGAGTAACCAACTGAAATCTGTTTGTTAACAATACTTTGCTGATGGAAATAGTCTGATTTCAAATCACTTTCAAGGGAGTCCCGGTGGAAGCTGGAAACGTGGCATGACATATTGTACAGGGATTGCAGGGAACCTTTGATCTCCAGGTCACTGTAACTGAATACCAAACCTTGATCTGATGATCCAATATAGATCAACTTTTGTACTATTATGTTTCATTGAAATTTGTGAACGGAAATAGATCCATTCTCCGTTTTTGCATCTCTATAGTTCTCTGATTTTGATACAGTGATACAAATATGCAGTTAGGTATTTTCCTATTTATTTTGAAACAGTTAAACAAAAGTAGGTCATGTCATCACCTTTCGCAAGACAGAGTACAGATGCTATGAGGATATTGTCTCTGTAATGATTGCAGATATCAGAATATATGATTCTAGTTGTATAATGTGTTATGTTCAGATTAGGTGCCATGCATTTTGCATGCCTCAGTATGGTATGAATGATAAAGATTAGGTTCGTGGCCATTAATCATATGTATAACTGTCGTTAATCAAAGGCACCAAATACCATTCATGTTTGTTCATAGATATATTATTGTAATATCTCATATACATATATCTTTACTGATGATGTGCTAATGTGGTCTGATATTTTACAGATCATCTTTACCTCTGTAGTTTTAGATTCCGCCTGTTCTGAATACTCCATATATACCAATACCTTTTAAAGCATTGATGTATAGGTTTTAATATACAGCCCATTTGGATAAAGGAACAATAAGTACCGTATCTAAGCATTCATGCAGAAACACCAACTGGTGCTATTTTAAATACAAAAAATAAAGTTGGTTTTAAAAATAACAAGCTTACTTGTATATGCATTTGTGACAGGTTAAGACCCTGCACATGGGTTTATTTTGTTCAGTCAACACAAAATGTGATAAAACAGCCCACAAGGGTTGGATATATTGTGCCACGGGCCGTGTGTTCAAGCCCTTGTTAAATTAGCACACTCAAATCTATACGGGCTTATATGTTTGGTTATTACATATAAAAATACATATACATTAGTGTTTTTAGTATTGGTAGTTTTGCCAATAAAATGCGTTTGTCACCATTACCCAAGTAAGGGTTAGTGGTGGGCCTTAACCTAAATTACCTGCAAACTGCCCTGTGCAGAATGTCAGCAAAGACTAATGCTGACTGGTCAGCTCCCAGCTGACATTCCTTATGGTAATTGACTCTGATTAGTATAAAAGACAGGTAGTGCAGCAGAACAGAGTTGAATCTTTCAGTGCTTAAAAGAAACTGCAGGAGGACAGAAGCAGGTGGCATTTTGGCTTAGGGCTGTTGCAAGCCACAATATTTAAACTGTGTATTTGTAAAGTTTTGTTTAATCTTATTTTCATCCCTTTTTGAAGACAAACTGTTACAAAATATACATGTTGAGGACAGCCCTATTCAAACATGTGTGCTTGGTTGGGTGTTTTAAGGTTATTTAACCATATAAGAGTGTCAAAGGAAGGAAGTAGCAGAATTCTTCTTGTCCAATGAAAGGGATTCAGGACACTTTTGGTAACAGAGTGGATTTAGGAGCTAACGTCCATAGGAAGCAACATGAAGCCATCTAAAAATGCATCTTAGAATGATTAACTTGCAATGTGCAAGACTTAGCTGTTTAAGACAATGCTATACATAGTGGAATACACTTTATAAACCGTACCTGCTTTTCAGGGCTGTAAAAGAAAACTTACAGAGAACTGGAGTAGCTTAAGATATTCCTACTGCTTTCTAATATTAAATATATCTCTTATTTTGTTTATTATTATGTTCAGTGGTTTCCTTCATTTCTTCTGCTGTGAACTCAGTGACGTGTATTGCACATCTACTAGTTACCACTGCTTATGTATTTATGTATTTATGTTTTATAAGTTTACTACTACATATCAATGCTTATTTCAGACAGCTATTTATATCCTGGAGTGGCCCATTTACTATTAAACATACAACATAACTTATTTTAAGAAGTATCTGGTTTTCAAATCCATTCAGCAGTTAAAAGTACATGGTCATGTAACCTGCTTTCAATAATCTTGGTTTCATAAAGTGCTTTTAAAATAATAAACTCATCATTGCACTGTACAGTAAAAAAGAGCATTACAATGTTAATCCATTACACACTGAAACCTTGCTATTAAGGGCAGTCAGTGATCCAACAACATCTGGTACGTAGTCGAAACATGTGTCAGTTTGCTAATTTACAGCATGCTGGTTTTATTAGAGAGGTCATTTAACAATTGTTTGAAACATCCCTTATGGAACAAACATATATTTTTTAATATATGGTAGAAAAGTATGATCCTTATATTTTTCATATATAGAAATTGGCCCAGTTTTATATATTTAAAATATATGGGATATATTTAAAATATATGTTAGTCTGTAATCCGTATATTTATTTTCTATGTATTGCAGACTATAACACATGTTTTTTCCATAAAGGATTTGGAACCAGTGGCCTATAATGAAAGTGACATTATATTGCCATCAATAGAAGCAAATTGTGACTGTTAAAAATTGGCTTAAACAGCTTTTACATAAAAAAATAAAAATAAATGTACCATCAAACCATTAGGGAGAAAAATACATATTTTATTTTAATTGGAAACCAACTAAGGAACCAGATCACACAAATGTTTTTTTGCAATGGTTACTGCCAAGACAGTTATTTTGAAGGTAAAATCGTGCCATTGCAGTTGTGAGACAGCATGCTCATTAAAATCAGTAGCAGATATTTGGACTGTGGTAAATTAGGAAACAAATGCCCCAGCATTACAAACCTGAAGAGGCGGCTGAATACTTGTTAGCTATCATCAACTAAAGTGTTAAGAATGGTATTGCTCTCTTGGCTTTATTTTACATGTAACACTACCAGAAGCAAAGACTTACACAAGTTTAAGACTGTTTATTATATTGTTCTATATCTTTCTTTCTTTAAGACACAAAAAAGGTGCATTTTCTTTTAACCTTTTCAGATGGGTGGGCGGGGAGACCCTCCCCTGTGTGTAGATTGTGTTTTATGTTGTATGTGGTGTGTTATTGTCGGTGTATATATATTGGTGCACGGGATATAATGGGGCTGTGGAGCGCGAGTGATTTAAAATATATAACCATTTATTTTTCTTCTTTACAACAACTCTTGATATAACACAAGTAAACAACTTAGTCTTCTACCATGGTACTAAAAAACTATCGGTGTGCTATCAAATAAGGGCCCTTGGACTTCCATTCCAATTCCATTGTGTTGCCATTGTTGGTAATAACACTATACTTTTCTAATGGTTATGAAACAGTTTATAGAGGATATAAAAACAAGATTGTGGCATTAAATAGGAATAACTTGAGTTTGTTATTGAAGATTGTCTAAATGTTCACAATATGATGGCCATCTTGTAGGGATGTCTCTCAATGCCAAATGAGCACAAAGGGGCCTGGATATTTCACCTCCGATATTGATCTAATGTATTCTCACATGGACTTGGTCAACAAAACAATCATTGACCACAAAATGTAAATTAGTCTTCACACACACTACTAAACTGTAAACATGTACAGCTTAAAACATTAAAGTGCTCGTACTTATGTTAATAAATCCTGCATAATAAATCAACTAATCACCATTATAGGTTTGTCAATATTCCAATACACTTATCCTTTACACTGATGTCACCTTGTGCATAGAACATATGGGTTCATTCTCGTTGCAAAAACAAAAACGCCTTTTTATGTTTAATTGTATTTATTTCAGAAGAAGTTACTATCGTGTGTGTGTGTGTGTGTAGGGTGTGTTATAAGAGACATCACACAGTTTGAGCAGCCAGAACTGCAAAAGATGGAATAAGAGGCACCCTATACACTAAAATTGTGACAAATAACTGAAATAATTGGATGGAATAGGAGAGAAGTAAAACAATGCATCATGCTCCCAGTTTATATTGGCTACCTATTTTCTTGTTTGTTTACTTGTGAGTGTTGCAAATGGTCAGAAAATAAGTGTGGGGGGGGGGGGGGGGGAGCAGACATAGGTTTTAATCAAAGCAAAAATTGGAACTTTATCCTAATAGGCTGAAAAAAGGAGTGCTCCGTGTCTGAGCTTTTTGTTTAAAAGAGCAAAAATATTCTGGGATTTCATGGCAATATGGTATACACAGAGTAACTCATAACATCACTTTATCCACACATACTGCGAAACTGTCTGAAATATTACTGTACTGGTGCTTGCAATGTGTAAAGTGTATGTAGACACAAAATATAAAGGCACCAATTAGAGCATAAAATACATAGACCTGTGAGAGAACACAGGTTGGATTATATGTGTTCACAGAAATTACTACCCTTGAAAATACATTTTCTCTGTTTTTTTGTTTTACTTTTTGCAAGCCAACCTATTTTTGAACTCTCTGAAATAAAGGTTTGACAAAATCCAGGTGTGGATCCCAGTTACTAATATGCAGCTCTAGGTTACAAATGTTGATTGATTGGTGTTTGAAATTAGTTTCTATTAATGTTTTTTACTTTAACTGTTTGTTTTAACTATTGCTGTCAGGACTCATTTGAAAATGTGATGGATATCTAAATAATAGGCTCTTATTAATAAATACACTGAAATGAACAAAATACAAAAAAATGGCCAGCTTCAACAACTTGTATAAATCTAAACTTGGTATGCCTTTCTGCATTCAGATATACAGTGTCCTTTTCTAAGAAGGGAGATGCGTATCTCTCCTTGCTGCGATGACAACCATATGATTTTTTTTAAGCATTCAGTGTCCCAGGAGATGGCCAGGGTATGTTAGCCTCTCCAGTCTTCACAAGATTTTTGACTTCATTAAAACCATTTCAGATATGGAATCTGTCAGAAAGTGGAAAAAATAGAAAGTGGAACGAAATCGCGATTTAGGTAGACCCCTACTCATATATCAATACAAATCAGACATATTTATAAGACAAGGTCTCTGTGATTCTCTATGACAAGTTAATAATGAGCATCCCTACTGTAGTTATTTATTGTAGACTTGTGCCAATAAGGTAGACTGTAACATATGATTGACATTCACTTTCTATGCTCTCAGAATTGTTTACTCCATCAGGAATGAAGCTGATCAGAAATGAAAATTACATTTAAAGTTAGTCCGCTTAGTGGCAAAGCCTATATACCCACAGCACGATTAACAGGTTTCATTAGATCTCAAAACAAATATGTTCCTCTACATGTGTGTTTTATTTTTAAAAAATAACATATTTTCAACTCAGACGCAAACTTTGTTTTTTACAGTGGAAGCCAAGGATCCAAGAACTGATCAATTTGACGACCTTACTATATTAGTGGTTCAGTTAAAAATGTTATGCTAGGGGATCTTGCGAAATGTAACCGTTCTAATTACATTTATCTCTGAAGAAAATATTGTGAGCTCAATTTACTCACAGCAGCTGGAATAAACAGGGACTACGAAAGGGTCTGGTAGTGTTGATTCATATTGTTGAATAAGGATTCCTTCTCTGCAGGATGCAAAGTTCAAACAGGATTATTCCTGGTTAACCTTGGCTTGTTTATTTGTTATGCAGTTTTTCAAGATTAAAAGAACCTGTGGTGGCGCAAGGTGAAGGTAAGTGAATTATTTATTGTAATCTACTCATTCAGAGTTGTTTATCACATTCATGCAATATATCAAAGAGCAATCCGGCAGTGACACATCCAACAGAAGCCATGATGCTGGATAGATACCAGGCTTTCAAAGGTGGGCATAGTAGCTCTATAAATGTATGAGTTGTCAGGTTCCTGAAATAGTTTTTCATTCATAGGGCTGCTATTGCCCATTTACATGCATATGAAACCTTTAACAGTTATCATCAGTGTTTGTCGCTGCCAGATTTCACCTGAGTGACAATTTTAAACCTTATAAATCCAGAAAAAAATAATTACTTTTGGGTGCTTTAAGAATAATGGCTTTTCTCAACTGTTGTGTGCTGTAAAAAAGATATTATTTTGAAGGAATACTGTAACAATATTTTTGTCACCATTTAGGGGGGTGGCGGACTAAGGATTTTAAAGCATTTTCCCTTGCATTTTCACTGAGGGATATAAAGCTAATCCAAATTGTCAATTATGTTTTCTATAAGGAGAGAAACACCAATTGCAAATAATAAAACAAGTACAAAACAGTGCACATACATTTTTGATTTGTTACTTTATCTCCATACCTATGGCATTTAAAATCATGCTTAGACTGCATTACTATACACTATAGGGTAGGGTGGTACTTAGAAATTAGGCATGTTTCTGAGAGCTAAACTATATTTATTAATCAGTCCTTAGAAATTCCGGCATGCGATTGGTTAAAACCTCATCACATGACCAAAAATAGATTCAACTATTGCCCTGTGACGCTGATTTCGGTCAATATATTTTTACAAACTCCCTCAAATTACATCATAATGCTGAATGTTCTTCCTTCTTAACACAACAAAGCTAAATGGCGGACAGACCCACAGTATGCTGGACAGCGATTTTTTGACATTACAGAAAATGAATTACAAAATATACTACAAAACAAAGATGCTGCAAAAACTAGATTCATCATAAAAACTTAACTTTCAGTGTTTTGTGACTTACTAAAATTCTAACAAATCCAACTCGACGATGCAAATAACTGTGATGTTCACAAACTCAACTGACTCCTCTGAGAATTCTATTCCACTTTGAGAAAGTTATTTATTTATTTAGTCTGTAACAGCTGTATTTAAACAAAATATATTAAATTATATTTAGTACACAAACTTGCCTCACTTTCTTGTCTAATTCATAAAACAAATATGGACTGCAGACCATGGCTTATATTTTCTATATATATATAGAGATAGATATACAGGTGCATTCCACTTATATCGGATCCTGTTAGAAGGGAGTTCCGTTTAGTGTATTGAGGAGGCATGTACCTGCCAAACAACATGGGTTTTAATGGGGAATTGCTCTGGTTAAAATTGACTCGTTTATAATGTATATACTGTTTAATACATACAGTTTTCCTGTTCCACAGGCAGATATTCTGCACAAATAAGGTACCTTTTGGACAGTAAATGACAGTAAGTCACGGAGGCATTTGTGACGTCAGGCAGGAAAAACAGTTGCTGTTTACTTTTATTCTAAGTTTTTGTTGGCACAGCCGTTGTATAAATGTTTAAACGTATAACATATACAATTGTACTTGCATTTAGCGAAAATATAAATTTGTAAAATGGTACTATCTACTAAACTGTATGGCCCACAGGGGCGTGTTTTGTACAAATAATAAACTCCCATTCTTTGGCAGTTAAGCTTTCTTGTATTGTTTATATTTAAGGTACTTATGTTTGCATTTACATACTGCATTTGAAATTGCGTTTACTATGTACTTTGTTTATAAAGTACTGATTTCCATTGTCCCTTGGAGTCTGTTATAAGTGGAGTGCACTTGTATATATAAACAATAATAATTCTTAATATAACTCTGATACATCCTCCCCATACCAAGTTGCTCTTTAAGAATGTAAAATGTATTTATTTAATCAGGATAGAACCCTTGAGATATACATCTCGTTGCCTGGGGGGAGGAGAAGATGGCAAAAAACACTGATATTCACAACAATAGCACATCCTGTTGTGTTTTATTACTTAATTGACAGGACAGCATGGGGAGGTTGTTTTGTGTCTAGCTGTGATGGAACTGTTGAATTGATAAATGACAATCATATTACAGGGGTTTAAGCAGCATGGCATGCTAATTCACAGTATTCTCATGCATCTCTAGGGGCCTTGGTTTTGTTATAATGGACATTAGTGCATATCACTAAACCACGACACAATTACCCACAGACATTTGATGGGAAACTGTCTATTGGCTTTCGTGGGCACTATAATATACTATAAAGTTTCATTTTAATCTCTTAATGTTGTGTTTTATCACATGTATTTATTGTAAATAGTTTATTATTGTTTATATTGTTGTAGTGTATTAAAAAATCACAAAAAAGCATTGTTAATTGGTAAAGAAAGAAAGAAAGAAATTGCAGTAACAGCAGTTTTATTTGGTTGAATGAAATGTCCATTGACACTACAATTGCAAGAACATGACAAAATAACTTGAATCCACTGGCTTCAACTGTGCCTCTTTGCGAACACAAGTAACTTTGTACTTGAATTAAAAAAAAACAAAAAAAAAAACATTATGATAATGGTTTTCCGTCTTTCCGACATTTCATTTGGGATCAGACTATCTCGAAAGAAAATTTCAGTAAAGTTTGGACGTTTCCATTTAATAGCTATTAACTGAGCGGTTTTAGTTCAATAACGTTCCCCCAGGCTAGCTCTTACAAAATAGCCCTGATGGGAAAGTAGAACGTTATTGTATCTCTGCTACAGTTTTCTGGTAACAGAGAGCTGCCTAAGCCTCTTGAAAGGGGTATGTTTGAAGAATAATTCTTTGCAAAGTGCTGTTCGATGAGGAGATGAAAATTCCAGTCAGCACTTCTCCAGGTCTATTCCAATTACTCCCTTTCACAAACAGGAAATCAAGGCTGTCACTCACTTGCATCAGACTTTTGGCCAAGCCTTTACATTGTGCTTTCACGATTGGCAGTGAACCAGTGATATGATTAAATGGCACGGTGATCCGTAAAATGTCAATGCTACTTAGAAGTTTCTCATATATTTCTCTTTTTTTATATAAATATAAAGGGCAGTGTCCCATTTATCTGCTCAGCTACTTAAGACATAATCTAGAAATCTTCTTTTTTTTCTCCAGCTTATGTAAGCTAATACACACATTTCACTAAGTTTGTTGATTTAAGAAAAAAAGTATTGCAATCAGTAGCATGCTGCAGTCTTGCAGTAGTAGGCAGTTTCATATAGCAGTGATAACGGTAGCCATGCATTTCACCAAGGATTCAACATAAATCCAGTACTTTTGGATTCAATGTACACAACTAACTCAGTACCCTCACACATTTATAACAGAGCGTCAATGGTCTTCATTGTCAATATGAACAGACTGAAGCGACAGCTCATAAAAGTATAGACAAATCTCAAACTACAGAATAGAAATAATGACCAGCTGTAGACACAAAATCAAATATCCTAAGAATCAACCTGGTATAATAAACATACCTCTTCATCCTTGGTTACACACATTGTCACTGTCATTCAAATTACCAGTAGTAAACAGTTCTATGTTGAAAAAAGTATCCTTGAATCAATTGGTTTATTTCACTTTTCAGAACAACCTGTGTTTTTCTGAAGACTCATGCCAGCATATATCGCCAATGTTACAAAAAACAATCTGTGCTGTCTGTGTATACCTGTATCAATACTACTTGTACAACATTAAATCATACACGTGATCTCAAATAAAAAAAATTGATTCCTTCATAAGGATTAGATGACTTTGGTTGAATTAGACCTGTTTAGACCTTTACAAACCTGATTGCGTACTTGTGTAGTTCCTTATGTTCGCCTTGTTAAAGGTGAACACTCAAAGCAAACATAACACAAAAATTAACCTTCCACATGACCCAGATATTTACACATTAATTGACTAACTGGCTGGTAACTTCATAACACAGTATGCCGATGCCTTGAAAAGCCCTTTAGAGTTGGGCATTTATTTATGGCTGAATGTATTTTTCATAGCACCTCTTGAAATATATATTTTTTCAGACCCTCTCCGGCCTGTCAGCTAGTCACATGAAAAAAGGAAGTACGTAGAGGCCTAAATAAGCAAGCACCATTAATGGAAATAGTCAGAGAAAACTAAAAATGGTACACATACATTTGTGAGTACTACTTTTATTAGTAAAAATGAAAAAAAAAATTGAAGGCAGAGAAACCTTAACTTTCACAGGCCCCACGTTTAGCTTTGCGTTACTGACTCACATGCTGCCATTATGACCAGGAGCTTCTGGCTTGCTTTCTCATAATGAGGAGAACGTTTTCTGTACTGGTCCTGAAGAGAATTAAAGAAGGTTTTCTAGCTAAAAAATGACACTTGATAAGTCACTCTGCAGTAAAGCAAAGCTGGCAGAAGAAGTCACTCAGAAGCCAACCTCTTCTATAATTGCACATGAGGGGAAGCTTATTGCCTGGAGCCTGGTTACCTTTGCAGTCGCTTGGCTCTAGTCCCATGGGGGGTGTCTTGTTCCAGTGTGTTAAAAGCTTAAGTAAAAGAAGAGTACCTGGTGAAAAATAGAATAAATGGGAAGGGAGGACTGAATTGACCCACTATTAAAAGGTTTTCAAGTTCAATTGCCAAGGTAGTATTATTAAGTTTGCATTCAAGTCTGCTTAAGCACTGTAGGTTGGATGGAAGGTTTCAACAAAATAACCTGGACAAAAAAAATGGAAACTGTATTTTTCGGTGCTTATTTTTAGCTATTTTTAGTTGTTTTATGTAAATCGCTTTTTTGGGGGGCTTTCGTTTTTGATATACTGTATCAAATTTAGTGTTTTCGGTTACTTTCCAAAATGCTTGAGTTTTTTTTTCTGTCAAAATACGTATAGGAGTAACTCAACAGTACTTGCACACTTAAGCTGTACCTTCTTTCCTTTGCTGTCTTCCACAATTAAATCCCTCTGGTCACGTGCACATTCTTCTGGGGTTTTTGTGTGTTTTTTACATTTCGCCACAATTCTGTTTAAAATCCTCCGTATCTTAACTGTAATACAGCTTTAAATCCGGCTAACAAGCCTCCATTCCTGATTGTAATCTTGTTTTAAATCTCACAACCGGAGTCTCCAATAGAAATGTAGGAATGTGCTGTCACTCAGTTGTTGGGGCAGGTTTAAAGTATTCAGAATGAATCAATGATAGATACAAGTCAGGAAGGCGGGACATTGCTCAGCAACCCTGGGGAATGTATTTATTATTATTTTGTAGTAGGTTTTATTTTTTAATGGGGAAAAGGGTAAAGTTAACGTGAATTGATTAACCATTCCCACAGTTCTTCCGGTGTTTTCCAATGTTTATTGGATATCCACCGATTTCATTTTTTTTGTATCGGGTGTTTTATTGTGAAAATCAGAAGCCCTAATTTTAAATGACTGTTCGACATATGACTGATTCAGTAAGCAAGGCAACAACAATATTGTTTTTTTGGACCAATTCAAAAATTAAAATAAGTGTTTTTTTTAGCACTGTTAAAAACCATTTAAAACCTCTACCACATTGGACTGTATGCTCACAACTGCTCACAAAAGCATGCCATTTGCAGAGGTCAAGAAAGCATTCATTTTATTGTGGAGGCTCAAAGGCTAATTAAAATCGTGTCTTTAAAAACAAAACCATCCATCCTACACTAAGAATGTTGTATTATTAATACTGTAAAGGTTACATAATGGAATATATTTTGAGACTATGTGCAAAATGTGTTCATGTCAAGTCAGTGTTCTTTGGACAAGCAAGCAACTGTTGGTTATTTTCAAAAGAATTCCTCCAGGTTATCAAAATAAAGCAATAGAAAAGGTTATAATAACAAAAGGGATTTTATTTTCCATTAGGTTTCACCCTGAGAAACAGCTTTGGAAGGAGCTGTATTCGAGGATGCGCTCTAAAGATCCAAATCTAGTAATCAATATTTATTAACCTTGAATTTCCCTTTTATTCGCCTCCTAAATGCATGTTGCCCTTTTTAAAAACTTAACATCAGATTATGTTGTAGAACGCAATTAAACATTTTCTTTTCTAAACACGCCCTTCTGCCTTTACTTTTAACCAAAACATCTTTAAAAGTCACTAGATAGAAAAAAAACTAGATACTTTTAGAATACAAGTTTATTACCCTAATAAAATCAGAAGTAAACAACAGCATTACAAGCAAGTGGAACACAGTGGATTTTGAAAAAATATTACACAGTGGACCTGATATGGTAGAACATCAGCACTGAAATGGTACAATGTAACTGCAATGGAGTGGAGTGTGTGTTGGTTGCCATTGTGATTAAATTTCAAAATGTAAAAATCATGTTACCATGAGGTACTATTCTACCAATGACTAAATAATTTCAATATCTCCTACTGAAAAAAAAATAGAATGGATACAGCTAACACCCTTTAAAATCAAAACATTGGGGGAGGGCACAATACCTTGTAAGAGAACAATGCTCTCTGTGTTAGTCTTTAATGGCATATTATCAAAATTGGGTCTCAAACATAGACTACTCTTTGGCTCGTTTCATAACAAATACCTCTGTTTCCTTGATCGGTATCTTCAGACATTTCAAATGATGTGATTCACATGATAAATGGCTTAGTTGCTTTCCTGGAGGCTTGGTTTTGATTGGGTCTGAATTAAGCTTGCTCCACTATTAAAAACATTGGGCTTTATATTTAGTCTTGTGTTATGGCTTAAAGCTTGGCCGCTGCTATAGGGTTTATAGGTCTGTGAGTAACAGATCAGGTTTAATTAAGTGGAAATTTGGCATGATGAATACAAGGTGTCATTCTAAATCGTGGATGGACCACTGATAGGGAGGAATGTTTTCTATTTACATTTCCCAAGGGATTTTTTTAAGTAATAATAATATGTTGGGAGAATGTACTGAATATTGGTTTATCAGAACTTCATTGAATTTAAAATGTACTTGTTTTTATATTCTAGTACTTAGGAATGTATTGTTCATGAAAGTTAAAGGGCATTGGCCTGACCACAGTCATCTATGATACCAACAGGCACCATGGGATCTCTGGTCCCCTGCCAAAAAAATACAAAAAGTACTATAGTATACTATAGTAGTACTATGGTACATTGCAGTAGTAGAATAGTACTTTAATATTATAGCAATTTTATAGCAGGGTTTGCACAACAATCGACCTGACCACTGCCTGCCATGCAGGCATGGGTCTCTATCAACTGTAGTGACCTGTGTAGTGGTTTTGTGCTGTACTATAAAAACAGCAACTGAAACAATAACGTTTTTATTAATCTATGGACTTCAAATGCATTTCTTCAACAGCACAATATGGCCTTTCTTTTTAAAAAGGAGCCTGCTTGAGTGCCAATTACTGTAAAAACCCTTGTATAAGTCTATTTACTAGGTATTTTTAGGGGGTCCTAAAAAGGGGGGAGCGACTTATATACTGGTGTGACCTATAGGCTTTTTCCTGAAATTGTTGTCTCAAAAGGAGGGGGAGGAGGAGGAGGAGGGGGGGGGGGGGGGCACTTATATACTGGTGCAACTTATAAACTGGTTTATACATCACCAAAAAAACTGTTTTTAACAGGTCCTGTGTCGACAAAGCTGAGAGAAGGCATTCCCTACTCATCTCTGATCGGAAAGAAGGCGGAAACAGCCAAGTAAGCCTTCATAAGCATTGGCAATGCGAACAGGACACAAATACATCCAAAAAATGGCAGACTGCAGAAAGAAGCGAAAAGCACGTCAGCCTGCAGAACTTCTGCAGATGTTGGAGAAGGCAGAAGTGAGTACAAAAGCAGTTTGGAGGAGGATTTTGGAGAATTCAGTGACGAGGAACTAAATGTATCACTGTGTGACAAGGAACTCAATGTATCACTAAGTGACGATTCAGAGGAGGGAAATGAAGAAGAAAGTGATCATGAACCGGACAGATAATATTTTCTGTCAAAAAGACTTTTTAAATAGCACATAAATAGTTCAATTGTTTTTGGTTCAATTTTGTTCACTTGTTTTCTTTGTTAAGGGTGTCTTATTGATTTGTAATACGTTTTGTACCTGACTGAGTGCTCTAAAGTCACTTTAATTCAACATAAATAATAATTCTGTAATTTTTTGTTAGTTTTTTTGCAAAGTTCGCCTGATATCAATAGGGGGGGAGGGGGGGGGGGTGGGGGGGGGGGGGGAATGTTAAACTGTTTTTTTTTTTTTTGTATTATTTTCTTTGCTCAGGCTGTCCTTTTGATTTATAGTGATTTGTAACTCATTTTATTTAAATAAAGTCCCTTAAATTAAATTTGAACAGCACATGGTCTGAAATGTTGTTTTGTTCCCCAAAATTAATTGGACCTGAGCAGCCTGACAGGTTCAGAATAAATGGGACTGCAAAAGGTTAACAGCCAGTTGGGCTTCCCTGGGAGTTCACCCTGGACAGAGCTCTCTCCAGTGGCTGCTGTCCAATGTCCTGAACCTTCCAGAACACCTCAGAAGGGAACCAGATGGTCACTGTCCATTCATGCTGAAACCCAACTCCTTTTTTTTTCTTTTCAAAATACAATCACAGCTTTACATTTTGCTTTAGAAGTTTGAGTTTATACTAGTTCTCTGAAACTAAGCATTGGCTGATGGAGAGAACATTTGTGATATGATTTTACTTTTTTTTCCCTTAATGTGTAACATTCATTAACCTTACACAGTTTAAAATCCAGTTTTTTTTTTTTTTATTATTTTCACTGGATCACGCTATGGTGCATCATCAAAGCAGCCAGGTCTCATCTGACTGTCCCTAGACATAAGGGTGTACTCATGAGCCAAACTCTTAAATTTATCAAATCTGAATTGCAGCAATTACCATGTTACACAGATCTCCTGTTCAGTTCAATAGTTTTTTTCAAAAGATGATACTGTCTCTCTCTATTAGGAACCCATAAGTACTGTTCATGCTTTGTTGTGGTTTTTCTCACACTGCTCTATTCCAGCCCTCTGGTAACATGATGCTTTTCGTTCTGAAACTTTTATATTGCCACTTGCTGGTTTGATGAAACATGACTAATTTATTTGCTGTAACAAGCCCCTAAGGAACTTGCAAGTCACAATGTCTTGCTGTTGCCCACAAGCACAATAACAACTGGCAACAAGTCTAAATTTGTGGTCTTATGACCTGTAATGTATCCTTATTTACTATGTAGGTTTTCACTGGTGTTCATCAAGATGAAAAAGATCTTTCTAAGCAAATGAAAAATATATGCACACTTTTGAAGTATAACGTGTGTGCTTCTGTGCAGATACACATTTTGCTCAATCCCAAGACCCCACAGCTGCAACCAATACACACTCAAGAAATGGGTTACAAAGTGTTTGTGCGCATTCGAAATAAAGAAACTTCTTCTTAATAAGAAAAATATTTTTGCCAGTGTGAGATTGGGGCAAGAGAAATGTAATGTCTTAAGAGTAACCAACACTGATCCTTTTGTGCAGAATTACAAGATTTATTGGTTCGCCCTTATAAACGTTTACCATAATAAAAGCAAAGCAAAATGTATTAAAGCATTCTGAAATCTTGGAAAAGCATAGGTAAGCAATGTAAAACTCATATAGCATATTACAAAATCATGGCAAAACATAGTGAACTATTATGATTATGAAAATGTGGGTTTCCATTGCGCTGGCACTGTTGGAACACATCCTTATTTTCTTTTGTAAAAAAATTAAAATAAATTGGAGAGGTACAAAGAGCACTCATTGCTTGTTGATGGTGTTGATACGCAAATCAATATAAGACCAGTGTGTAGTGACTCCGTACATTTGTAGCTGCTCAGCCTGCAGGTAAAGTGGAACTGTGGAATTAAAATAGTATATGCTGATAAACAAAAGCAATTCCACCAACCTGGACAGCATGCATTGGGGGAATATGCAGGAGGCCTGTCTACAAGGGCATCTCTGAACGAGTGTTTAATGTGCAATATGTAGTTAACTTTGTATCTGTAAAGCAGTTTAATAATTTGTAATGAAAATCTGATAATATGATTGGATAAAATAGGACACAACAGAATGAATCTAAAACACAGCAGTCAGTATGTGGATCTACAATCACAGTACCTTTTAATCTTTCAGAGCTTCCAGACATGCATCATTGGTTCTTTCATTTCTCTCTCTCTGTGGCTATAGAATTTTATTTTAGAATGCTGGCCTTGACACAGTCATTGCCTTTTGTTGTAGCTTTTAAAAGTCAGTCTACCATTTTACAATTTGTTTGCACATATTACTTGCCCAGATCAGGTAGCTCTGACGGAATGCAACTGATACAAAAAACACTGAACACAATCCCAAGAAGGGGTATTCATATATCAAGCAGGGAAGCCCAGGGGGTGACAGGTTTTTTAACAGTGATTTAATGTTTTGGGTTGAAAAAAAGGGATTCATTATCTCACACTATCTAAGAGTTGCATTTCCCAAAATAAATCTTCAAATTGACAAGCTATCTGCTGATCAACAGGCAGGGTATGCATTTGATTGAAATGTACATCATTCATTTCAATCCAATGCTGCAAAAAAGTACTGCAGCACAGTATGTTGTGAGCCTTTGAAAGTGCAATAACCAAAGCTTAGAACAGACTTATGCCATGTTTGTGTAACATCATTCCCACAAGTTTTTCACTTTGATCAGATCATTCCCACCTCATTCACCTTACAGGTAATATGAATTGGACCTAAATCGTTTCTTATTATAGAGTGCACATGTAAGACTGTACATCATTAGACTATAAATTATAGCATAATGGCAGGAAAAAGAGTCCAAATAAAATCTAGAAAACAAAAAGATTAACTGCCCAAAACCTTAAAATGTGTAGTCTTTATCATTTGATATAGCCAA
The DNA here is from genome assembly GCF_902713425.1 of Acipenser ruthenus. Lineage (NCBI taxonomy): Eukaryota > Metazoa > Chordata > Actinopteri > Acipenseriformes > Acipenseridae > Acipenser > Acipenser ruthenus. The sequence continues at coordinate 25,239,829 of NC_081204.1, forward strand.
ATGTTAAAACAAAAAAATAAACATGTCTATGAAAGGGCAGTGTTTTAATGTACAAACTAAACTGAGAATTATAGAATACCGCTGTTGGTAAAATATTAAGATAATAATTCACAAACTTAGTCCTATTAAGTGGGGCAGCCATATTAGGTCAAAGGTCAATTTCCCCAGGTCACCAATACATTAGCATGCAGGGTTTATTTTACTCTGCAACTTTCTCAAATGGTCTTAGAAGCTTAGAAACTGTGCCAACTTTGTACACTTACTGCCATGCAAGGGTTAGTTTTTCTTGTACGTCACCCATGATTGAACATGGCCCAGAGGATCATAAGTTAAAGGTGTGTACTGAGTATAAAGCCATCTCAGTTTCCATAACATTGAAAATATGAAGTCGCTATCTGAAGTTGTATTGATAAAATGCAGCTTAAATTGTCACCTGTATTCATTTACTGTAAGTATATTGTAATGTTCCCTCAAGTTCCATTTCCCATATCTGGTCATGCAGTGCATCACTATGAAGAAAAAAGTATTTTAGTTTATTTTCTAATTGAGAGACAGCATTCCTGGCACACTGCATCCATTAGCTGCAGTAGGTTTGTTTGTCAGGAAACTTCCCTGCGAGTTACAGGTCCCTCATAAGTGCCATGCTTTTCTTAACTCACTCAGTCCCATGATTAATTCTGTTATCCCACTTCAAATTAAAGTCTCTATGGAATAAATAGAACAGTGTTAGTTCTAAGTGGCTAATGCACTCACTGCCAAGAAAAGCTAAATAATATGGGATGTCCAGGGATTTAATTGTTATCACACATTCACAAGGATGTTTTTATTCCCTGGGTGAAATGATTGCCTCGATGATACTATTGTGTGATGTCAGTGAAGCAACACGCTGTAGATTAAGACCCTTAAAAGTTTTTTAAAAACATTTATGTAAAAAACTCCAAGATTGAAGAGTAAGTACTTTTTAAATGTCATTTACATGTTCTTTTTCAATTTACCTCTGCTGACACAGCTGCTCTCCATAGAAAGAGTATTCAGGGCCAGCAGATTTGTAAGGTCTCATAATATGGATGAAATGAGGCAGTATGTTCACTGCTAGGCTGAATTCTCCAGGCTTACAGCAAGCTCACAGCCAGATATAATGAAACCATAATAATAACGAGGAGCAACAGAATCACAAACCGCACAGAATGATGGCAAATAGCAAAATAAAAAATCAGATGGGTAGGCTTGGTCTGTATAAGTTTGGTTAGTTAATGACCCTCACCCCTAAAATTACATCAAACCTCCAATAGAAAAGCCAGGCTTTTTACAGCCAGCAATGTTCTGTTGCTACAATATAAAATGCTCAATGTGGTGGCCCAGGTTGAATCACTGATAGGAAGAGGAGGAGATGTGCAAGAGGATATATCTGTAACTCAAAACAGCTTTATAGGCAGTTTGGGAATATATATATATATATATATATATATATATATATATATATATATATATATATATATATATATATAATTTTACAGTAAACATGTACAGTATTTTTATTTTAAAACATAATATCTGGTACTAGTCATTACTTTTGTGTTCTTCGTGGCACATCAGTAATTCATAAAGTTTAGAACCGAGGAGAACCTACCAACTGAGCACCAGCTTTTAGTCCTTCTATCAAAGTGCATAACAAGTCTTCAGATGCTCTCTTTGTAGAAAATTGTGTTCTGTTTAGCACAGGTATTTCGAATTTATTGGAAAACCCTAGAATATTAAGAAGAGAATTGATGAAAACATAAAAGGGTCTCACAGACTGGACCTTTTGTTTAGATGTCAGATGTGTTATACAGGAAGTGTTTTATAAAACAGGTAACCCAACAACCAAGGATAGGTGTCATGGCCTGCCAACACACTAGACAGGTTTAAAATATTCCTTTAACCATGAGTTCAAACAGAATGCATTTTAACATCCAGTCCCATCTACATAAGAATGCACTGATAATGTGCGGTTGCCTTTACAGTTTGTACAAAGTGTCTTGCTCCTTCACCAAAGCACAAAATCCAAATGTTTCCACTTTTTGGCAGACTTTTTCTCCTCAGCTATGTGTAGTATTATGTGTGATGTTAAAAATGAAAAGGTCGATACAGCAACATAAGAGAATTGGAATTCGAACAATGGAAATGGCCATGGCAACCTATATTCACCTGCAGTTCATGCATGTATCATTATATTCTGTACCATAACTCTAAATATAGGACCAGTCACCCATGCTTTAAATCTGTCACTCTTCTTAAGAATAACTTGTATTTAAAAATCTGAATTCAGTAAATGTTAAAGGACATAATCGCTTTTAACATTTCCTTTGTTAAAATATCTTGATGTATATTTTAATACAGCAACACCTCAGTGACCAAATCCAACTCCCGAAAACCCTTGATGAGAATGAGACAGCCAGGCTCTGTTTCTTACCAAGCAATTGACAAAGTTCCTTTGGAACTCATTAGCCTTAATGCTGTGAATTGCAGAGAGAATATAATGTCTCAGTTCCTTGGAAACTGTACACAAGAAAAAACAACCCAACAAACATTATCCAATCTCTGGAAAATGTCACTGTCCTGCTGGAAAGTGTGGGTGTGTTCTGTAGGAGACAGCACTGTACAAAGACTTAAATATTGTATATTATTTATTTATATAGTCTATTTATAGTCTTCGTTTCCATGGACCAACCAATGACCAAAACACATAAACAATGAGGTTTAGACCAATAACAGAAGAATTTAAGGAGACATATTTAAAAGAGAAAGAAAAGGAAAATATATCAAATAACATATGGGTCAGAATATATTATCACAAAATAATATATGTCTCTGTTGGTTTTGGGCTGGTAATAGTATATTACTGTGTATTGAAGATTCTGAGATGGTACAACAAACATTGTGTAATATCTTAAAGCTACAGTATCGACTTGCAGATTGATGCGGTTTACTGACAAGCACACCTTTACAAAAATATATGGAAGAGTGACAGAACAGGTCAGTTTGTCATGAAAGTTCATTAAAGCAAGGCATCTGGGTTATATGGGCTCACAGCAGGTCTCCACTGCAGGGGGCATTGGTTTCCATGACACTTAGTGAAAAGGATCCTTTTGAGGTATGTAACTAACTAGTTTTTTCAACCTGCTCTGGAAAATGGAGCATAGCATTTGAGGTGGAAAAATAGCTCTCGACAAATTTAATATTTAAGAAGTTGCTGAAGTAACGTTTCACAAAAAAATAGCTATTTAATAGTTTTAGGGATAAAAAAACAATGAAGAAATAAAAAAAGTGCTGAGACACACATATTTTTATATGTTAACTGGTCTGTTAAGTGGAGTTAATTTTTCTTACCAGCTGTCTACTCTTTTTTGAGTTATCTTGCCTTGTCTGTCTGCAGTGTTCAAACAGTTATCTGAAACTAAACACAGCATTTCTAAAAGATCTATTTTATAAATTGCAGTATACTACAATATATTATACAATGTACTTGCAGTATGTTTACATTTCTAAACATCAAAGGCTGGAACCTGTAACTAGTAAGTATTTGTTCCAGCTACTCTCCCTAATATTCGGATGTAAACCTATAGAACTACTAATACGGTACTGTGTTTTACAAGGTGAGAAAAATTACTTCAACTATGAAGATAACGTATTGTACAATGTGCAGTACCAAAACCAGCTACGCACCTGTTGTGAGACAGTACGATAACGCAAAAATGTTGCAGCTTTGCAGTCCTGTTTTTTTCTGATCACCATTGAATCATCTGCACCTCTTCAGTCCTGCCACCAGGTGGCAAAATAAAGCAGAACATGCATTACACAAAACAGAGGGAGCGCTGTGGATTTCTAGACTAAGAATTAAAGACAGCTGAGCATTTTGTCAGAGCAGAGTAAAACTGCACATGGTTTGGGGCTCTGAAGTCGATTGGTTGTTCACGCTCGTTCAAATGGGAGGAGTTATTGTTATTGTACTGAAATCAATATAGTATTATAAAAAAGTGTTTACAAATATAAATGCCCCACAAAACACTGATGCTTTTTTAAAATCATACTGGAGATGACTTACAGCATCCTTATTAATGTACTGCCAGTACAGGACTTGCACACTCTCCCTACTCTGTGTCACTACTCTGTGTCAAACTATTATACAGTACTTTTAATGTTGTATTTGTTATATGCATGAAAGGTGGAAAAATGAAAACTTCAGTGTTGAACTCAATAATGCACTGGAGTCCAACGATAATTGAAAGCACAGCACCAAATATGGGGGCCAAATATGTTTTGGCTCCAGTAAAAATCCAGCTGTATAAATAGGTACCAGAATTTGAACTCAATTCAACTATTTGACACAATGTTCCAAGATTCATCAAGATTCATTGTTACAATGGAACCTCCCAACTTTGTTAAGCCAGAAAGAACCGACAGAAACATGTACATTGTAACTATATTTAGTTACAATTTTTGTAACTATGTTTAATTCCAACTGTGATGAATCAAAAAAGCTATTTAAAGGTCGTTTGAGTAGTTTTTTTTTTTTAATTATTATTTTTTTCATACACATTCTGGTACCCATTTATACAATTGGGTTTTTACTAGAGCAATACATTGCTCAAGGCTACAGCAGCAATGTCCTGGTATTGAACCCAGGACCCTTCGGTCAACAGGCCAGAGCCCTAACCACTAGTCCACATTGCATAACTGTATAATGTGTAGCTCTCAGGACTACAACTCCAATGTCAATTAATTAAAGTACTGTATATGTATTTGTATGTTAACAATCGATTCATGTTTGTTTAGGAAATAAAATAATAATTGCCTAATAAACATGAGGGCATATTAAAATAACATTAATGTGTTCTCTGTACACATTACACTATGTAAAAATATAGATATGTACGATAGGCTTAAACAGTACAGTAGTAAAATCAAATGAATACCTAACAGGCTTTCTTTAGTCTATCCTACATGTAATACAAAACAAACCATGCTGATGCGTTGTAGGCTTCACATTGTTGTAGGATGCGTAGATAATACAATATTATTTTAAATTGAAACTAAATTATTTCATCATATTTTCTTTTTATCTTAGTCTACTTACAATTAGCCAAAAATAAATCATAGTGTCACATTAACATGTTATAGCTATACAGGGCCTTAAATATCTGCCATTTCGTTACACAGCTTCTGCCACCTATGCTCTCCGCTTTGGGGCAGCATTCAGTCAGTGGAATCTATGGGTCATTTTTTCCTGCGCAAAATCCATGTCAGACTTTCGTGAATAGCTCATGAATGGATGGCAGCTAATATCACTAATTCAATGCAAATGAGTCTGCGTCACATTTCTGCCCCTTTTATTTTGCATCTGCAAAATCCTTGTTTTTTGTGCGGAAATGAATAGTATTTTTTTCTTTTACTTTAGCACGGATGCGTTAAATGTGTCAATAGCCTCTTGGGCAGATCGGGGGAAGAAATGTAAAATGCAAGGTATTGAAGGTTACGAATGTAAATGTAGTACACTTCTACAAGACAAAATAAATTAATAACTACAGTAGAATCTGTCATATTTGAATTCAATTTCTCAATTGTGATACCACTTCCGAATACTATAAAAAATATGTTCTATTTGAACATTGGGATCATATTTTCATAGAGTGGCTGTGAAATACCCCCTCCTGATGAACATGTACTTCACTACTGTAGGTTGAATGCACATACACACAATTAAACAGCAGTTGAGAAGCTCACTATTTATTTGCTCTGCTTACTGTTGGTGTGCATACACATTTTAACAACACATTTGTATTACTATTAGGCAACGTTTTAATCATGGAGTCCCAATTGGCCCTATCGGCAAGGCATGGCAGGTGTTTCTGTTTCTTGTGCAACACCTGTATTTATAGATGGGTTTTTTTGGGTACAGAGGTAAATATACCTCCAGCATGTTACACTCTCCCTTGCAATTTTTATTCTCATCAAAAAATGACACCTGTAACACCACCCATCATACTGAGGTGTCTGTCGGTACATTATAGCCAGGTTAGCATCAGTCAAGATAATATCCCCCAGGCACTGCTTCTCAGTGAGCCACCAACCACTCCTCTGATGAAGAAAAGAGAAAACAATAGTTGCTAGGAGCGGATCCTACTTATTCACTCACAACAGGTATTTGCTGAAGACCCATAGGCTGAAAAATCTATTTAACTTTCCCCTTTTCCCTTCCAGCTTGTACTTGCATTACCTTGTTTTGTTCTAGCAGCTAACACTCCATGCTGACACAACAAATTTTACTTTAAAACCGAGACAATGATAAGATAACCTTTGCCTTGGTTTGCATGTGTTGAATAACTTGCAGTTCTTGTTTAACTAGCACTCTGAAATGCTCTTCATTTGTAAAAGGTTATGCATTATATTGAAATGATGATACACTTAGCAACCTCCCGTAGGTACAGTAGTTACTGCCAACTTGAGCTGAGACATGTTTTGAAAGCCAGAAATAAACCCTTATCCTCATTAAATAAACAGTTTTTTTTTTATTTATTTAACTACAGTTTGTCATCAATATATTATGATGTGTGGATGTGATCTTATCAAAGTATTTTATCACGCCACTTTTGTATATTGCTAACAACAGAATAACAAGCATTATCTAATCAAGCAACTATTTAATAATCATTTTGTTCATACTTAACTTGTTTGTAGTCAGCTTCTACCGTTTATTAAGCAAGACCAAAAAAAAAAAAAATCTTTAGAGACAAGATTGCAGAAACCCATGAGCGGAAATTAGTGTACTTCATTATTAATACATGTTTGTCAATAAAGCCAGACTTATATAATTAGCACACTGCTTCAGCTTGGGCTGCAATCAAATCACATGTCCTGGACCCATAGGAAATTAAAGACTTTTGACCTTTTAATGATTACAACAGCCTTCCTGTCTTGTGCAGCATAATTAACCATCAAAGTGCCTTTTGTCATGTTCACAATGAGTCTAAATTCAAGAAGTTTGACTTAAACCCCTTTGTTAAGATCAACACTTCACTCCTAAGATTTACAAGCAACACATATACACTTGGTTGTGAAACACTGTTCCAGCTCTATGTGATCCAGTTCCTTTATTCCATCAAAATGTGTCCCTTTTTTTCTGGTAAGCATCCTGATTAATGCTGTGTGATTTAGCTCTGTATAGATGGCTATGTCATTGCCGACTGTGACCGGGGGTTCCCAGGGGGCGGCGCACAATTGGCCGAGCGCCACCCAGGTAGGAAGGACTTAGGCCGGCAGAGTAATCCACGGTTCACCACGCACCAGCTGTGGCTGATGGGGCGATGCGGGTCTGCAGTGGAGCCATTAAGATCTGTGTTGTCCTCTGGCACTATAGGTCTGGTGGCTTCGTTGTGGATCCGCAGTGCGAAAAATAACGGCTTGGCAGGAACAGGTTTCGGAGGACGTGTGTTTCAGCCTCCATTTCCTAAGTCGCCGGGGGGTTGCAGCAGAGAACTGGGATCAATAATAAAACAATTGGTGATTCCAAATTGGGGAGAAAACTGGGGTGAAAATCATTGGCAATGATTAAATTTATTAAAAAAAAAATACCCTCTATGAAGAAGTTAACAAACAACCATTAAAAGTTATATTTTGGGGGCCATGAGATTCAGTAACTCAGCGAAGAATAAATAACTGTTATGTTTATAAGATGATGTATAGTACAGAGTCAATTATCCGAACTAATTGGGACCGATACTAGTTTGCATAATCAAACAGGTATTAATAACAATTACTGTATCTTTTAATGTATAGAATAAAATTAACACACACAAGTACTTAGTACACAAGTACCTACTGATGATGATATAGCTATTAACCATAAATAATAAAGCTAGTATTCTATCACATTAAGCAGACAAAATTACAAAGCTTTGCAAATCATTAAATTAATGCAATTCAGTAAAACTTTAACAACTACAGTTAAGGTAATGAAATACTGTAATTAAACATACATATACCAAACTTTGAAAATCATCTAAAAATACAATTCAGTACAACTTTGACACATTACAGAACTTTAGGAATCATTAAAACTTCAAAAATACAGTAAAACGTTTCTATACTTTGATACTTGCTGTTAAGGCATTGTAATAAAATAAAAGCTCAATAACATAGACATGATCTCCAGGTCTTACTGGTGAAATAGAAGAAAAATCAAGAACGAGGTGACTTTTAATTTGCTTAACTGCACAATGTAAAGCCTGGCATCCTAACGTGTCAATCAAAAAATAAAATAAATTCCTGGTAAAACTTTTGGCATCTACTAAAACTGTTCCTTTACCTTAGTAACACCTGAATTTAAGTATTTGTTTTTTTTGTTCGTCACCATCACACAGCACAAGGATTAAGTGGGCAGAGTGAAAACAGATAAACTTGAGTACAGCTTTTTTTTTTTAAGGTTTAATCAAGAAATCACATTTGTTCAAAATACAGGCAAATGAACAAAAAATAACTGATAACGATGCTTCTTTCTATGCAGTTTTCATAAAACAAATAACAAACACATTCCAGTTGACTGAAGGTATATACTGAATGTCTCCTGTGTGTCTCCTTTGTCATTTCTTTCTGTCATGTTGAGCCGAGTAGCTGCAGACAGTGGTTGTTATCATGAAAGCAAATTTCAAATCTTGTGGTTTTAATTTTAGCGGCAGGGCTTGGTTGCCTAATTACTAAGTGCAGCAGAGTAGCACACATAATGAAACAAGGGGAAATTATGAGTAAAAACAGAATCAGAGTTTCCTTAAGACAATCCCGAAATCAGGATTCGGGAGCTGAATTTACCACATGGGATTCCTGGGATCCTTACAACCACTAAATACACCACACTTAAAATGGGTTGGGATATCTGCGTCCTGATTGGCTGATAGACATTACAAGCCATTGAATTATTACAGTACAACCAACGGGTAAAAACAAGTCCCAGCAACTAAGACTTTTTACAAACAGATATTATTACGGCAAGTGTTTAAGAACGTTTAAAAAATAATTTTGAATTGGCTGCCATTTTTTCCCCCAATAAAAACAAAATAATAATACAATGTCAGACTTACTCCGTGTAAATTTTAACTTGTTTGGTGACTCCAATGTCCGCACATTCCTGGAGGATTTAGAACGCAACAGTTTGGTAACAGAACCGACAGTAATAATTAAAAAAAAAGGTCAGGAAAAAAAATGAAACCGTGAGTACTACAAGACACGTCTCTCGCAGTACTGCTGAAATTAATGCATTTAAAGTCAATAAAGACGAGCGGAATACTAAAAAATAAAAAATAATATGGACTGGAAAACTGCACCTAAGACTGAAGTAAACACAGTTTTAAGAAGTTTCTTTGCTGAAGTGATAACATCACCTGGCACACAGTATTCAGTTAGCAGCTACACAAGCTTGCGAGCTGGCCTGAATTGTTTTTTTTAAATTCTCCCACAGTGGGACACTCTATAAACCTAACCCACTTTAATCTTCATTTCTGTCCTGAAAACTTACACGCGACAAAAAAGACAAGTCACAACATCACCCTGCTGTATCCCAAACAGACTTAAACAAACTTAAGTCATTGGTACTCAGGATGCAGATATCTCCCAACCCATTTTATAATGTAGTTTAAGAAGCTATTGGGCACCAGCTGAGAAAGACAGGAAGTCCTGGAGTTACATACTCTCTGGAGTACCGTCGTCAACTCGTGAACAAAAGGCAGAAACAAACTCCCCTACTCACCAAACAGTGCCACCTACTGCACAATCTGTCCAACTGTGTAACCAGATTTAATTAAGAAAACTACATTCCCTGGTACAGTCAACTTCATGAGACAAATACTGAAAATATTCTGAAAAATTATTTGAATTTAATTTATTATTAAAAAATAATGTGTTTATCTATTAAATTCATTGGAACTATTACATTTATTGGAACTATTTTTCCTAGCATAGTAATATATTTTGGAAAAAATAAAACTATATTAATTTTTAAATAAAAATGTGTCTATCTTTATTTCTAAAAACTAGTAACCCATTTTATAAGCGCAAAAACCTTCCTCAAAAGATACAAATGTAAATATTTAGTAACAGGTTTGACAAAGTGCAATATATTGAGGGATTTAATTCTCTATATATGAACAATAATCTATTGCAGCAAGGATCTGCAGAAAGTATGTTGTGAATTATACAACAGAACCTTGATATAAAGCATTTCAAGATCTGCAGCTTTCAATATTAATGATAATATTTACAGTGGTAATGCCCTCCCTATTCCACTAGCACGAAAACCCCTCTATCTCTTTATTTTAAGTGCAAACTGTGGCAGCCAGGATAAAGTGAATTTGAGTTTAATGACTAACATTCCAACTGAATGTCAGGGCATCAATGCAGTATGCCATGGAGAGTACAGTAACAGTTGCAAAGACAAGTAGCAGGGCAGATAACAAGTCAACCAGGGCCAGCAATGACTTAAAGGACTTGCTTATGTGGAGGAAGTCAAGGCAAGGTCCTATCCCCTGTAGATAAGATCAAGACCCTGTGACCGAGCTTAAGGTTGGGGCCGATCTTGGGTATCTGAGACAAGGCTACAGGTATCTCAGCTGTTGAATGCATTGCCAGGAGCAAGTTTAGCATGGAGAGCATGGGTTCTTCCTTCCCAGAGAAGGGAGAACACATGTTATAGCAACAGCATGCATGAGTTTAGGTAGCGAAGGTCTGTACAATTGCAACTGCTGCCCTAAACATGTTTTGAACAGTATCATTGTATACATTAAAGCATAATCTTCAGTGAACAATACTTTACATCAATAAAATAATCAGAGATTCATACTGTATTTCAAGAAAGCACCCAGCGTCCCTATATTAGCTTCTTTTTATACAAATCAAAATATTTATTGCAAAGCTTAACTCCTTAAGGTACACAAGGCATTGAGCGGTTGTTTAAACAGTTTCTTCTAAAAATACATTTGAGAGTGACTCAAGTATCACGAGGAAACGGACAATCTGGATAGCCAGATCCAACATGTCAGTAAATTTAAACCCGGTTTCATGCACCTCATTGCAAAAATAGGACAGTTGGCATGATTACATATGTGGTATACTTATGTCCCTTGTACCTTAATGGGTTGAAGTTTTATCATGTTTACAACCCAAAAAGTACTTCATTGTAATTATTTTACTAATTATGTAAGCATTATTGGACATTTTTGCTTGATAATTGACTACAACACTATCCTTGTGCTGCTGCATCTCAGATTTTAACAATGAAAGGGCTGAATGTCCTCCAAGTTTTATAGATATAATTAATTCATTACAAACTGAAAGGAGGTTAAATTGGTTCAAACAAGTAATTTAGGGAAAAGGTAAGACAAAAGGCAGACTGCCTCTGGTCCTAAAGGATCTAAAATATATTGGCTTATCTTATAGGTTTATTTCTTTATTTATTTTATTTAGTGTGCCCAGTTATTTTACCCCCCATTTTCTCCCCAATTTGGAATGTCCAATCATTTTTCCCCCCTCACCTCAGGAATTCCCCACACAGTGGGCATCCTCCTATCCCACGACTGAGCCAGCTTCCTCTTTTACACCCAAGAACTCGAGAATGGATGTCAGCATTTATATATATAGTTACACCATCTCTCTGAGATCTCAACAGTTCTCACTTATTTTTTGCTTCGCTCTCATCAATCCAAGATAAAGTGTCTATGTGCATTTCAAAGGGTTTGTATCCAGTATTTCCCATGGTGCTAATTGCAGGTTAAAGTTGACACATGGTCATAAATTCTAAAAGGTATTTCTGTGTAATTTCTTATCTTCAGACATGGGGCACTGCAGCCAACGAGAGCCTTCCCACATGTAGACATTGTCAGCCGAACAACCATAATATATTATTCATTTTTTTGAATGAAACATTTATACAGTTGTTTCAGACCCTGATAACAAATACACATTACTTTGCTAATACACATATATAATTTAAAACTAGGCTATCCATTCCTCCTTCTTGCTCTCGCCTATAAGTACAGAATATGAAGCACATCTATTATCCTTTCATCAGAAGCTCTTAGTATCCATACCTCACATCCACAGAAGACTTTTTGCCAAATTACACTACAGATGTTAAGTTTTTGTCAAAATGATGATGAAAAGGTCTGTCAGGTTTCTGTTTTTTTTGTTTTTGTTGTCATGAATAAAATAAAACGTTAAGTTAAAATCTGCAAAACACATGTTTGTCATGTGTACTTTACCTCATGCCACATTGGTGTAGAGTAGGTAACACAAATTAAGTAATGGGTCTTCTACATTGGGAGGGACTGTGAGTGTGTTAAATGTATTATATCAGGTGGATAATAGACACGCAACATTTATAGATGTTACATTTTGCTCATATTCATTTTAATGAACAATAATGAAGTTATCTTTATGAGTAACTTTAGATAAAACTTTAATTTTTAAGAAAGTATTGTTAGGTGCTAAAAGAAAAAAGAGAATTTACACCAAGTAATAAGAAACTTTATACACGTCACACCAAAGAAAGTACTATTTATCATTCCTCTCAGAAACTTTACCAAACAATATATCCTGGTCTCAAATTCAGCTAAAATGGTTAATCTGCAGAAAAAAGTGTTATGTGCCCTGGATCAGGTTCCTTTTAAATAAAGATCAAATTATACCCCACAACCTCTTAAGCTGCCAGCCACGGGAGTTCATAAAAGGCAGATACTTATATGTCATTTCAGTCTCTGAGGTTTTTTTACAACTATAATTAATTTCCTCTCAACATCTTGTTCTTCTTATGAAGTAAATGTAAAAGGAGCTGCACACATGTGCTGTGTGTTTTATAGGAAAGTTTAAGCACACAAGTGCTGTGTGTTTTGTAGGAAAGTTTAAGCACATTACAAAAACCCAAAGATTGGCTGGCGAGCCACTGCGGGGCCAGCTGGCAGAATATGGTACCCTGCTGGTGATACATAACCACTTCTCTTATTCCCTACATGTTAAAACTGGAAGGAAGAGCATGTCTTTTGATAAGAACAGCAAAGTGCATTATTGTATTGCTTAATGCTGTCAGTACTTTTCAGCAAGGGGTAACATACTCTCTCAAATAAGTTCTTGTATGTTGGATGTTTACTCAATATGAGATGTTTGTTGAGTGAACAGTAATACCTAAGTTGTGAGCCTGATTTCAGGGAGACCTCAGTAGGGGGGTGTACAGCACCACTCTCCATCAAAAGGTATATTTGAACTTAAGAAAGATTTTAAGGCTATTGGACTGTGGAAGGGTGGGGGTATTCACTGACACGGGAGACAGAAGATTTTATTTGCAAACACCGCACAGGTGCCCAGATTTATTTATTTGCTTATTTATTTTTATTTAGTTTAGCCCGCAGAGGGCGCTGTTGTCCGTGGTCTGTATACTGCCGACAGTAAAACAGGACCACGGGGTTATCAACACAGGTATACCATTCCGTGCACCTTCAAGTGCTCAAAAATAATAATGAAAACAGATGGCGAAAGAAAAAGGGAAAATATTATTATTATTATTTTATTATTTTTTATTTCTTAGCAGACACCTAAAGGTAATAAAACTACAAACAAAAGTGCCGCTAAGCCGGTCAGCACGGGTCTCCGTCCTACACTCAGTTGTGCCTATACACTGGGGTTGGCCAGGGTTCCCCGTATATCTACACACGTCCCTTCGGGTACGTATTTATTCATATTGCTCTGTGAAAATGAGTTTTTTTATGGAAGGCTGTCCCCTCAGCCGGGCTCGCCTGCTCCTTGTTTCACGCTGGCCTCTTCTGCCAGCGACACTGTATTTCCCCCAACACGGCCACCCGAGTGCACAACCAAGCCAGTTCTTATGGGCCGAGCAGTCTCCCAAGGCCCGCCCCCAGCCACTCAGAGAGAGGGAAAGAACACACACCTTCTTCCCCACCTCTCCATGTCATCGCCATGACCGACAGGCGGATCCCATGAGACTGCTGCCCTCTACCTGCAGTAATACGGATGTGCCAGACAGTCAGTCCAGATCTCCCCTGTTACATGGACCAAAATCATAATCTATATCTAACTATCTATCTATCTATAGTACCACCTTCTTCATCACAAAATAAAGTGCTGCCTGGGTAGACAATTTGAGCTGCTGTTTGCATATTAATTCATTGTCAGAAAGCGGCAATACACTCTACAATAAAGCATGAAGTCATGTAAAAAGCTTTTGGCATTTGAAAAGCTCAAAATTCCATCCAAGGCCATTGAAAATGCAGTTTGAAAGCAGAGGAAGCATGTCTCCAGGGCTACTGTAAGATGTATATCAGAGGGGATTTCCTTATGAAGACATCTAATGAGCGTCTATAGATCTTATAGAAAAAAATGAATGCTGATTAATTTATCAGTAAGCTGACAACAACCTTTAATGTTTATATATATATATATATATATATATATATATATATATATATATATATATATATATATATATATATATATATATATATAAACAAACTAACCACAGCTGTTTAGTACATGTTAAACTTGTAAGACTATTCTCAAGGTTCATTTTTTATTTAAAACATGTTGTATCAGCACTTGTGTTTAAGGAGGAAAGTGTATGTGAATAACTGTCTTGGCTTGCATGCTGTTAAATGTATGACTGTGTAGCAGGGCAATTGCCCTGCACATGTGGAAATTAGTGTTGGTGTAATTTTATATGGGGAAATGGGTTCATTGTGTGTTCATTTTGGAGTTCATTTGTTTGATTAATTGATCGTTTACAGACGGGCGCTCGTTTGAGACTTTGCTGCCTGCTGGGTTTGGTTGAGAGGAGTGGCAGTGGATGATTGGCTGTGACGGTCCTCAATCAGCAGGTGGGCAGATCGCAACGAAGTGTCCATCAGTTTAAAAACATCCGATGGAGATTGCTTGGGGTGACTCCAACGCCATGCTACAGAGGGGAGCTGTGTATACTCAGGAAGAGAGAGTCCACTCTGCAGGAAGTACAGCTACGCAACCCTGAAACTGTAAGCGGTGCTTGTGAAGGCAATGTCCAGCCAAGGCTGTATGAAGCAGCAGGAGTCGTCACATGAATACCGGCTCATAAGTAGGTTAGTTCAGGGGATAGTGATCCCAAGTAATGTATCGCGAGGGTTACATAGTGTAGCCGGTTCTTGGAGCGGGACGCCTCGTTTATAAGGCTAACGCTCGCCCTGTGTAGCACCTTTTATTTGTAGTTTTTGTACTGTGTTTTATTTTGCCTTTTGTACAGCTTGCTGGTAACGCCACATGACCCCTTTGTTTATTTACTTTTATATTAATAAATCTTGCACGCCTGTGCTGGCGTTTCAACTCCACCTCCCATGTCTCTCTGTATTGCCTAAGCAGCGGTTACCCACACACGTGACACGAGCACCCTGTAACAGACTGGTATACTTGCCTCTATAGGAAATTCCATATCTTGAAAGTAAAGTACTCTTAGGGCCCTTTCATACCTAGTTTGTTTATGAAGATCCGATTTAGAATTCACTTGCAAACAAACAAAACATTTTGCAATTTTGCTTTGATTGGTTTCACACCAGATCTCAAACGAACTGCATTTTTCCTCCAAGCGAGTTCTAGATGGCCTTCTCGACTGTAATCGCACCAGAATGCATTTGTTTTCATACTGCAATTTAAGTGAATCTGATTGTCTGGATTTGTGCATGTGACCAATATGATATCTTCTTGTTAATGCCCAGACAGATGTTCATTACTAAACATGCAGGGTTCCGCCCGTGCAAGGCTTACGATATTAGTACCATGTACGGTACATACATTTTGTTTATTCAACATCTGCTGATAGAATGTCGGCTTTGTTTTTTTTTTTGTCGGCTGTTGCATTGCCAGTGGCATCATCCCGACATCGATGAGTTGTAAGCAGTCCGTTTTTATTCGCCTTTCTCATCTCAATATGATTTGTATTGTAATGACACATAAACGCAGAAAAAGTATGTCAGGGCAGAAAGACCGATTATGCGAGAGACCAAGCTATTTATATATGTAATGTAAAAATAATAATATATACAGTGCCCTGGCAGAATAAAATGAGCAAAATGAGCATTGGAAACAATGTTATTCTCTGATGTATTTAGTTTAATAAATATTGTGTATTAAACTATACTTATTTAGCAATGCTATGTTCCTTAAACACGTGTTCATGCTAGCGAGTACTGTAAAGATTGCAGTTGTTTGAGTTAAGACAGGGGGTGCCAATACTTCAAACTTCAAACACATTCGGTTCGGTTTCTGTTGCATTGTGAATTCTAACGCAATTGCTTTCCCCCTCAATCAAGCCGAGACCACCCTTTCAGGTGAATCCTAGTCCTCTTTGATGCACACTCTGATGTGAAACTAATATTTTTGATGTTTCACACCTGCACAAACGAACCAAACTTAGGTGTTAACTGAACTCTAGTGCAAATTATCCTCTCCAAACGAACTAGGTGTGAAAGACCCCTTAAATGGTTTATTTCTTAATTTTGTACACTTATTAATTAATTAAAGACTGGAGTAAACACTATGAACACAATTATTTATTTAATTATTTTATTTACCATAATATACATAACATCTAAGCATTGTTTTTGTATTTGTGTGAATAACAACCCCTATTGAAATAATCATGGCCTTCTCCAAGCGTCAGTATGTAAAACTGATGACAGTGCTGGAAAGCTGACAATGAAGGACTGAAGTACTGGCTCAACAATCATGCCAGGTGCACCTCAATTCAAATAGATTATGTTTTTAATCCCACAGAAATCCTACAGAAAGCTTATATTTCTTTTGTTACAGTTAGCCTTTTCAATACTCTAAAACAGAATATAAATCCCCGAATTCACCATGTAATTTAGACGAATATATGTTGTTCTAATTACATGATCATGATAAAAGGATGCTTGTTAAAATAGGTAATATGGTACATTATTGCCCTTGTAAGATAGAAGCACTTGCAATAATAATAAAAAAAGCAATACAGAACACATTATTTCCACAATAAACCCATTACTTATAATAACACCTCCTTGGTTTGATTTTTTAAAAATATTTTTTGTGTAAAAAAGTAAAATAGAAAAGCAATCATTGATAGATTAATTATTCAATATTATTTTAGCCTGATAAGTTTCAATAATGTTCCAGAGCTGCTTTATACCAAGGACAAACCAAACCTTAAATCACTGAGTTTGTTTTTAACAGAACCTGAATAATTTAAACCAAATTGTCTGTTCCAGATCCATATCTAAAAAATAAAGCTTTGAGGTCAGGTACCATACATGTAATAAAGCATTGTCCTTCTTGAGCAATCATAGATGGTCCCTGAAAAATCCCCCAGAATAACACAATAACGTGTGTGTTCTGTAATAAATAAATAAATACAAAAAGATAAAGCATAATATAAACATATGAATGTATATTTCGATATGTAGTGGTAAAATAAAGACAAAATCTGCAGTTCTACTGTGAAAGTGTTGGGGAGAAGATTTGCTTAATACCAGTTGTACCAGCTGAAGAGTATGGCAACAGAAGGATTACGTATTGCCAATTGCTGTCTATCAGTGCAGTTACAAATGATAAATTACTTTTTAAGGAAACTGTATATAGTAAATACTGGAATTGTTATGTTCATGTAAATGCACTGATTGAGTCAATTTAGAGAAACAGTGTGCAGCAGTGTGGAGTAGTGGTTAGGGCTCTGGACTCTTGACCGGAGGGTCGTGGGTTCAATCCCAGGTTGGGGACACTGCTGCTATACCCTTGAGCAAGGTACTTCACCTAAATTGCTCCAGTAAAAACCCAATTGTATAAATTGGTAATTGTATGTAAAAATAATGTGGTATCTTGTAACAATTGTAAGTCGCCCTGGATAAGGGCATCTCCTAAGAAATAAATAATAAGAAACAATTTGTGCAATTTCATGGTTTGTTTATTCTTTGCTTTCAGGAAGGTGTCCCAGAAATCTTTATCTTTAAACCCTGGCTGTGTAAATAATACAAGCATTTACGTAGCTTATATCCCCTGTCTCGTAAATTCAAAATGAGAGTTATCAGTATGATAAAGACGTTAATGACCATAACGTAAATAAACAGTACATGATAGTATAGAATAAGAAATGGCAATGGACATTGAATAAGTGGTTTTAAAGACCTATGTCATTAGGTCCCTGGTAAAGAGTGTTAAAATAACTGATTTACAGTTTGTGTTCTCGAGACACCTTCACATATCTCCACAATCTGATGCTCCAAATAACATATGCTAAATAATATTAATACCTGTTTTTTTATTAGAATTTCATAAGCAGTTTTCCAGATATATGTAAAAATGTAAGGGTGACATACAGATAGACAGATACTTGCAATTTTTTGTGGTTTCTCTGTATCCTACATAAGTGCGGTTGGTTCCTTGGGGGAATTAACACTGCACTACAACAGTTTATCATTAATGGGGTTTCCAGCTAAGAATGAATCCTTGCAAAAGTCCATTTCCTTATCCTTGATCATAAGATGTCTGTATCTCCATCTGGAAGAGGCAGCTACACCAGACTCAGTGGCTGGATTCTGATCATGCTACATTAGCGACATATTCTCAGCCCATTCGTCGTAGGTTTACTAGGATCTTCATCAATTAGTGCACGGCGTACCAGGAGGAAGGCAATTCTTAATGTGATGAGGGATGACAGTAATGGAAAGACAAGTGTTTTAGAATTCGAATGCCAAGGTCCTTAGCTGCACAGTTGGGTAAACTGTCCTGCCAGACTTTAATGTTGTTGACTCACCAAGGACCACTCACTGAGGCGTTTTTATTTTAAAGTGCAAGTAGCTTCAAATTTATTTTAATTGCCTGCCATAGGCATTTGTAGTATAGTCTCAATCAGTCTGCCTTTATAGAAGGAGCCAGTGACATCTACTTCAGATCAAGTTTCTTTTTTGCACTGCTGTGCACTAGATTGTGTTGGTGCTTACTAATAGAATGACACAATTTGAGAAATTACAATAATACCCAGAATGATGGGAAACTCTGTAATGATATAATATGTATGGGCAACTTTTCTTGTCTAGACAGTTTAGATTGTTGAGTTGTCATTTTTATAAAATAGGTTGTAGAGTGAGATGTTTTTTTTACTCATGATAAACACCAATGCAATGCCAAACCTCCGAAGACAACTGTGATTTATTGAGTGTACTATATCTAATATGTTCATCATTAATCCTAATAAATTAAACAACTTGTATTAAAAATAAAAATCAAATTTTAACCATAAAATCAGCTCTGAAGGTTACTCTGTACAGTAGCATTGCAAACGTGAGAATGAAGCCATTTTGAAAGGGATGTGGCCTATTTTTGTCCTTATCTTACACTTTATTTAACTTTCAAAATTGGTAAACTCTTTGTAATCAAGGCTCTCAGCTACACCTTTCAATAAAAATATAAGATAAACAAGAAAAGAATGATTTGTCATAGACAAGCAGAGATGTTTCAAAATAAATCAAACTCCATGCCCAAACAACTTGTTAAAGTAAGTTGATACAGGCAATCAAATATCGATTTATATATATCAGTGGTGTGCAGTGGGTTTCCCAGTAGGTCATGCAGCGAGACTATATGAATGTAACATTAGATAGAGGTCGGCACTGTACCCGAAAACTGGGTACCTGTTGGTTTTAAATTACCTGACACAACCACGGTCCAATTTAATTACCTGGATATCGATTTATTAATTTGAGAAAATATGCCATTGATTATATATTTATTTATTTCTCAGTACTTTATTCTTAAACCATAAGCGAGTACTTTGGGTGGCACTAGGACCCAGTTAAAAGGCTAGCCCGCCTGCCTTGGTTGGTGTGCAATGCATTATGGGGCGATCTAAAGGTGCAAACAAAATGAAATCAGTATGAGCGAACGACAGTGCGCAGTCGCAGACTGTCATGCTTCTTGAATACAGCATGACTTGAGCGCCACTACGCGCGTGTGGCTGCAACGTCACTCAGAGAGCCTGGTACTGTTTTAAATGCCAGTCTAGTCATGCAGAGCTAACGCAGCATGACTCGAACATAGCACAAAGAATGGAGCGGTCCGCGCAAAATACAATGCAGTGCATTATATTTTGCAGATCTTAATGATTCTGCTCTTTATCTATATTTACCCTGATGGATAAATATCCCATAAGGATGATTTACAAACTTCTCTAAATACAGTACAAACACGGTCAAATTATTTCTATGAAGGCTTACAACCCATCCTGTTTCCGTCTTTAGACGTTGTATTAAATTCATAATTTTGAATGCATGTATCTGTTCCCATGGCTGTAGCTGTTGATACATGTTTTCAGAGCAGGGTGAGTTTCAGTACTATTAATTCCGCATGTCACAATCTGCAATGTTTAACAAATTTTAAAAAATCTCTGGTAATTTGATCC
Organism: Acipenser ruthenus; assembly: GCF_902713425.1. NCBI lineage: Eukaryota > Metazoa > Chordata > Actinopteri > Acipenseriformes > Acipenseridae > Acipenser > Acipenser ruthenus. The sequence continues at coordinate 25,260,317 of NC_081204.1, forward strand.
CCAGTTTCTAATCAGCAAGTATTTTTGATTACGCTTTGTACAGTAAATGCTTCCATTACCTTTAGACAGCCCCTCAGGAAACATTTCCTCCAAGGAAAGACAATACAAGACTGCAGCAATCATGCAGGACATTCTGCAGACTGGAGTCCTGTCAATTTAGCTCAGTTGATCTTTGGGTAAGAGCAATCTGATTGACGCCACTGGGGCCTTTCTACATTCAACATATTGGACCTGCAGAGCTGAGATGAGTGCATTAGTGACAGACGCACTGCTGCCGCGAGTGTGTGCAAAGGATGTTTAAACAAAGGAGATGAGACTGGAGCCCATCATTGTGGAGAACCACTGTCTGGGCAGATATCTCAAAAACTACATTTGAGACAAGGGATTCAATTTCAGACATATGTGTGCTTGAAGAAATAAGCAAAGAAAAAGTGTTGTCAAGTGCTCTCTTCTTCAGTTCTTTTATTACTTGTATTTTTTCCATTTAGCAGTTAACATGTAGTTGACCCTGTCTCTTATACGATATATATATATATATATATATATATATATATATATATATATATATATATATATATATATATATATATATATATATATATATATATATAATATATATATATATATATTCAATGTTTTGATTCAAACACATGCTCCCTTGAGAAAGATATGTACAACATATCGAAACATTGGGCAGCAGGCTCTTTGAGCTAAAATATATATACACTGCTGTGCAAAAGTCTTAGACATGTAATATTTTTCTACTCTGATGCATTATGAGCATCAACAATTTACTCAAAACAAGGATGAGCAATGCTTAAAGGAATAGAAAGAAGACAAGCGCTGAATTGACAACAGAACTGGCAGAAGGCACAGGTGTCGTTGTCCATCCATAAACAGTCCAAAGCATCTTTGATCATTGTTCTATAGTCCAGTTTCTATGTCCTTGTGCATATTTTAGCCTTTTAGTCATGTCCCCCTTTCTTAACAGAGATATTCTTACAGCACAAACCAGGGTAAGTTTGCCACTTGCAGATAGTGGCGACGTTTGTCCCCTGGGGGCCCCAGCAATACTTGATTCCAGGGACCCTACCAGGGCAGGGCTGCCAGACCAGCATGTCTGAAACATTTCCAGGATGTAGAATAACAGTAATTAGCGGTTATAATAAATAAATACACTGTTTATTAGGTATATGAAAGCTTATGTTGCATACTGCATCTGGTTATTTTGAGTAAGTGGACAAACTGCTTTTAAACTTCTCACGAAGGAAGCTTGTTTATTGCAGCTTTCAACTCACTTTAAAACACAGCGGCTGTTACAAAACTCTGCCTCTCCCCCACCTTGAATCTTAGCAGTAATAAGCATGATAATAACTCCACACTATTCGATAACAGGTACATTAAAAACTCACAGGTACATTAAAAACTTACAGGTGCACTAAAAACTCTTGAGGAACATTAAGCTTAGTTGTACATGCTAGTTATATTTATGGATAGGTGAATATATTTTTTGTTAAGTAATGGCATTTTGTAATTTACTGTGGATGAGTAGTTTAATGATGTCACAACCACACGTCCTTTACTGTAAGTAACTGTCCTGGTCTAAATGTGACAGACACATAATGCTACTAATGCATACCTTTTTCATTGAACTTGTTTATGTAGATTAAAATATTTGAAATAGGAACCACTGAATATAAGAAGGGGAAGCACAAATTCAGTAGCTGGCTGTTTGGACATTCTTCCTGCAAGCCTTCGTGTCTGCAGGGCCACACAAGTACAAATCAGTAAAGGCTCATTAAAGCAGCAATCCAGCTAGAGAGAGATAGAATTTTTGCTACATTAATTTTAACACTGGTTGCCCAGTAAATAATATTCTAGTTAGAGCTGTGACTGCTTACAGAATGGAGCTCATTTAACCTAAATGACATTTGGTTCATGCAGGATACTGGAGACTTTTAGTGTTAATATCAAAATCAGAGGCAGTGTAATTGGTGGTAAGGCAGTTCAAGATTGAGCGGGCCCAGGCTGGAACAGGCATAATTTAGTTTCATGCATAGCCATCAAGGCCATTCACAGTCCGTCCCCCCCCCCCCCCCCTCCCCCCACCTTGCTTTTTTCTGTGCATATTCATTTTGTTATTTTATTTTGCTAGCTATGGTGGTCTACTGAAGCCATAAACTGTAGCATCTGCATGACACAATAGACACTGACATACAAAATTCCCCCCTTTTCACTATCTAAAATGTCCTCATGTTCATTCCATAATAAATCTGTTTGTTATGCCATGAAATTATCAGAATGACTACAGTATTTGGGGATGGTTGTGGTGAGAGACAACCAGAATATATATATATATATATATATATATATATATATATATATATATATATATATATAATTTAATGTATTTTATGTTTAATATTTGCACTCTGACATTTGTCATTTAATCTCGAACATTTCTCATTTGAATGCAGACATTACTTATCAGAGTTACTTGTGGGCTGGACAGTGCCTTGGGTCTGTTTGATGATCTACACTAATAAGTAGTCTGAGTCAGCTGTTACATTGAATATGAGGTTAGAGAGAGCTGTAAAGAGAGCGATGGAGAAATCAGTTTAGCATATTTTACGATGGAACACAAAATTACCCATTTCTTCCACCAGACCTGTTTTATTTGCATCTCTTTCTGTTCCTTTGTGAACACCAAATGTCACTGCTGAAAGCAATGCTGACACTACAGCCCCATCCATAGTACAAAGGCTGCAATTATTGTACTCTGTTGAAAGGCTTTGGTGTTACACATAGTTTCCTAGTAGTATTCCCCCTCTCTGTTTTCGTTGCTTATAATAATTCCACACCAGTTTTACAATATTCATAGCATGTATCAAAATCTGACTTTGACAAACTGGCTGTTGGCATTAGTCCTTGTCAATGGAAACATACAAGGGAAAAATACTGGTAGCAACACCAAAACCTTCCAACAGATTTTGAAACTAGTACAAATATAAACATATATAAAGATGTTTTGAGCTCAGGTTTAAAAAAAAACATGCATCTTTAATTATAGGCAATGTCTTGACGTGTTCCCAAACAGGAAAGTCATCATTGAAGCCCGCAACAATTATTTAATATAAATTGAAAGATTATACTAAAACTTGCATAGCAGTTGAGAAAGATATGCATACTTTATATGAACAAGTTATTGAGGGTATAGCCTAAAGCAGTGGTATTCAACTCTGGCCCTCAAGATCCATTCCACTCTTGGTTTTTACTCCAAGCTTGTTCTAATGTAGCTAATTGAAGCTGTTAAGAGGTAATTAACTAATTTAGAACCTGGTTGGAATAAAGACCAGGACTGGAATAGATCTCGCGGGCCAGAGTTGAGTACCACTGGCCTAAAGGGTCGGGTAGCTAGGACCTTCTAGATTAAGGCCACTATGACTCAAGATCACACACTCGATATAGACAGATGGTTACAGGCAAAAGTAAAGAAAGTTGTGCTGGATCAAATATATTTTGCACACACACAAATTTGAACCAATACTCTCTATTCCTGTTGTCAATGCAGACAATTTCAGTTGAATAGCACAGTTTATGTGTAGTTATGTCCCGGATGGCTTGTGGGTGACATCAGACCAGGATATACACAGACACAGTACTACGGGGATGAAGCACTGGTGCGCGTGTTTAAAAAGAAACAAATAAAAGTTTGAGCAAAAGAAAATACTGTACATAAAACAAAACTGCATGGTGGCCAAAATAAACCAACAGAGACAAAACCAAACAAGTATCGTGCTGGTGTAAAACCTGCACGGGTAGCAATTGTTATTTATATTATTTAATTTCACTCACGACTCACGTCTCTCGTTCCGTCTCTAACACACCAACCTCGTTCAGCCAAAGCTGCAGGTTTTATATTGATGTGGCTGTCCTCAAACTGGCAATCAATTGGCCAGTGTGAAGACAGCCACATTCTACACAAGTATTTCCAGCAGGGACGTTTTTTAACTCCTTCCCTGCCAAACAAAACATTAATAAATAATATCTTGTTTTGAACACAAAATACATTTAAATAATAACAATAATACAAAAATAACACAGACTATGCACAGGGGTGGGATGTACTAATCTTCGACTACCTTACCTAAGGTACAGTAACACTAGATAGTTCAAGATTAGTTCTAATTGTGGTCTGTGAAAACAAACAATAATATTTGTGAATCAGGTGGTTTAATGGGTGAAGTGATTTAAGAATTTAAAAGGGGCATCAGAGGTGAGGTGTTCTTTTTTTGAAGTCGCCAGCAGCAAATTAGAACAGTAAATTAAGGCACTATACGTAAAAATAATGGCTGACAACAGTTAGCAGCCAAACAAAATGCCCCACTAAATTATGGACAATGATATTTCACTACAATTTGAAAGCCCTTGGGTAACATTGTATAATATAAATTGTGCATGCTACTTATCTTTGCAGAGGCATTTGTAGAAGTTATCACTGGGTTACTTTTTGATACAGCTAGGGATAAAACTTTCACAGCAGTGCCATGCCCTTTCATAAGCGTGACATTCACAAGCACCAATTATTTTGTTGGTAAACCTGGGAATGTAATGTAAGACCAAATACAAGAACCAGATCATGAACAAATTACTTGGAACAATTCCAAAGCTGCTGATATATGACAGTAGTTTTACACCTCATCTTCAGTAGTTACACTGAAAGAAAAGACCGGAGTCAGTTTTAACAAATGACTGCCTCTTTTGCTCACAGTAATACTAAAACGCCATCAGGGAAATATTGATTGATGGTGGATTTTGCTATAGCGACACTGTGCAGTTCACACTCTACATTTAAGGTAAGGGATAGACAAATCTCACGTATATAGTGTTGGACCTAATGTGTAATCAATGCTATGAAACTAACATCAATTAAAGTAGAGTGTATCTCAGGTAAGTCATTTGATAAGAATCTGCTTACAATGTGCAACAAGGTAAGCTAATGGAATCCATGCATAATAAACAAAGAAGCAATCATGGGAAACAGGATACTGCAATGTCTCGAAAAACCAGATTCTACCTTATAAAATATGTATGGTGCCTGGGATAGTGAAGAAAATCTAGCAACACAATCCAGAGGTCTATTATCTTAGCAGTGATGTTCATAGCGTTGTCTTGGCTTAATGAACCCTATTTTAATGCTTTCATGTCTGTAATTCTAAACACTAAAACAACAATCCATTAATGGCAAGGTATGTTCTTCAGTCTCATAGATTGTGTCAAATAAATTCTTGTTGTCTGAAGTCTGATTCTCCTGTTTTCTAAAGCACTGATTCCCCTGTTTTCTTTGAGCTTGAGGTAACATTTAATAGGCATGTGTCTCGCTTGTGACTTTTATAGGCTGCTCCCCTAGTCAGTGCTGCTAGATTGGCAGTTTTCCAGCCAAATTTGTCTTGTTTTGAAAGCATCTTGTGGGTAAATACTGTCTTTGGTGGTCTAGTTATTTTTATCATGCATGTTCTTTTTCTATTCCTTTCGATTTATGAGGTCATCACCAGCGCAGAATTTCAATCACCACAACATCTTGTAGTATATCACATCCTCCCCCTGTCTTTTTTCTGGAGCTCTGCATCCAATAAAATTACGAATCACACAAACGCTGTTATTTTTTATTCGTCACCAATTTCAGAACTGTACAATTACAATTGTTTTTCAATTTATTTTTAAAGAATGTATCCGCTGCCAGTTTTGGACAATTTAATTTGACACAACATTCTGAATACATGTTTTTTTCCTGGACCTACCACATAAGATAATAAAAATAAAAAAAACACAATTTGGCTAGTTCTTTATCAGCATTTTTACTAAAAAACAGTGTTAGCTTTATTAAGCTTTAGTACTGTAGTTTGTAATATAAGTTCCTAATGTTATTTTCATTGCATCACAAGGACGATTGACTGAATCGTACAATTGTGCAGGAATCAGGAGATGTGTGTTACTTGACTCTGCAAACATTTAAAATACGTGGCGATTATCAGAGACTGCGATTTGTGTACCATCTATGAAACCTATGAAACCTTGAGTCTCCTTAATAAACAATAGCTGCTTGACTGTTTTCCGTGTTGACTGTAAAGAACAAGGTGTTAAAAACAAGGGAGACTCACTAACACTGAGCCTAGCCTCAAAAACAGACTATACAGTTAATTAAATACTATTAACATAATGTCTAAAGATCTGTCTGCATTTAAATAAAGCAGTCAGTGAGTTGATTGGTGTCAATTGCAAGATTGCAAAGACAAAGTGCCGGTGTATGAAACCTGGTTAATAAAACTGCAACATCAGGAAAAGCATGCTTCATTTTCCATCATGAGTAGAAATGGGACGTCAATGTTGCATGGAATGAGAAGGATTATAGTCACCCATGCACACATTTATAAAATATTTACAGTGATTGCTTTGCAGCAATTTCAATAAAAATTAAGAAATTAACCATTTGAAAATGTCACACTTTTGTAACATTGGTACAGCACTACAGATCAGCCCAATATGCTATTATGTTAACCACATGTTAGTTTTTAATGCATCTTCTTTTAACCCTGTCCTGCCTAAATAGAATAACTATATAAGGACATGGCAACCTTAATTCAGAAATTAAAACCCAATACATCCACAGAAAGGCCTTACATAGGTGTTTCCAATTATATAATATATTTTGTTGTGGAATTTTTTTATTGATTTACTTATTTATTCAATTTTTAATATAAACCACCCCCCCCCCCCCCCCCCCAAAAAAAAAAAAATCATAACCAAATGTATAATAATAAATAATATTTTTTAAAACTGCCAATTTCTACCCCTTTCTAAGTTAGATATAGAAGAAATATTAGGATGTTACAGTTGTGAAATCTTATGAGAATTTAAAATTAAAAATGTGACTTCAAATATCTTTGAATATCTATGCTGTTGAGGAGCTACAAGATTTTGTCCGAGCCATGATCTGTATGACCAAACCGGCCTTTTTTACAGGCACTGTCAGCTATTTTATGGAAGTAGTCCAGACTAAGCAAAATATCACAAAGTACATTGCCAAATCGTTTGTAAAACCTTTTAACCTTGAAATATATGAATAAATACAAGTACAAATGCAGTTGTTTTTATTACATTGTTTAATAATGTTGCATTATGAAGGGAAAACATATTTATATACAAATGTTATATAATTCAGTATAAATACAAAGTCCTATAGAAAAACTAACTATAAAAACAACAACAACAAGTATATAGAAAAACGAACTATAAATGGCAACAAAGCAATAAACCTAACTGTATTGGGCTACTGCAATAAATGTGGCCACCACTGTAAAGCAAACAAACAAACAAATACATAAATGCATTTCATTTTTGGCAATAAACATAATGTACTGTACATATTTCCTGACTTTCAATAATGTTGCATTATGAAGAGAAAATCATATTTATATACAAGTTATAGAATTCAATATAACCACGGACAGCAAATCAACAATAATAAAAAAGTCTACAGAATGAACAATATGGTGAAAATAAAGCAGCAATCGTAAAGATAATGGAGTGATGCAAACATGTGGCTACCACTGTAAGCAAGCAAGCAAACAAATAAATAAATAAATAAATAAATAAATGTGATGTAATGTGGAGTGGGTACTGTCGAGTACAAGCCTCCTCTCGATCTTGTCCTCTTCCACTTCAAAGTGCCCGCTGGTAGACGCATTTCCTGTGTATGCGTTTCTGAAGCATGTAGTGACCAGCCTTATTCAATAACAAGGCTCAGCAAGACTGATTTGGTTACCCCGCGGCTTAAGCACCGAAATTAGAGCGGTCCAGCGTGTAGGGGTTAAAGTAATGTGTTTTGTACGTGAAATGAAGCTATATAATATATGCTCAGTGGTAGCATTTAGATAGGCTGTTGAAATGTTATAAGGAACTGAGTACTCACGTACTCAGGAGTTTACATATGTCAGCACTGAACTGACTCATACTAAGATATAGTGCTTTACTGTGTCAATAGTGAATTCCACAAGCAAATTAATTTTACATGATTAACCTTGGTCCCAACAGCAGATAGACCTTGGTAGCAAGCAATGATATTTAAATAAAGCTGTGACTAGAATGAGATTCAATTTAATAATGACAAATCCCATTTTAAAAGTTGGGCCTATGTTTCAGTGTTTGTTATGGTGATGGTTGACTGTTCTGGAAAGGTGAAAATGGAAGTCTCTCATGGTCAGACCCTGTATAACTTAAAAATGTACACACAGTCACAGACTGTACTGGCACCCTACGCTTAATATAAGACAATTCAAGAAAATACAAGCATTTAGTGAACATTTGTGACTAATAAGTATGCCAAAATACAAAATGCACAATTTCTGGTAGTTTAACAAACAATCTTTATAGAAAATCAAAAGCACTTAAGCATTTTCAAGTATTTTTGTGACAAAAATATTGGCACCTTTACATTAAAAGTCTGTAAACAATGTGGAAAACTCATTAAAAACATACAGTAATTGATTGAAAACCATTACACAGTAACTAAGCTGCATTATACAGTTAATAGCCAGAAAAAGATTTCCAACATCTGTTGAAGAAGAATGTTTTGGCAACACAGCAGATGATGGTCAAGACAAAGGAGTTGGATTCACATTTGACAAAATCAGTACAACAAAGGAAATAGCTACACAACAGAATCAAAGAAATATGGAATGCCAAAATCCACAACCCGAGCAATAATCAAAAAGTACCACACAACAAATTCAAATTGAATCTTTGCAAGAAGTGGACATCCAAAGAAAATTGTCCAAAAAGCTGAATGCAAGGAATACTTTTTATCAGGGTCTAGACCCAAAGGACTATCCTGTCTCCTGCCAGTTCAAAAACTAAAATCAGCTCCTTGCATCAGTTGCTTGTTAATTGAGCTGTCTTTACAGTGATGTATCTGTTTTCAATTTCAATCACCATTAAATGGCTCTGACTTCCATTCCCCCTGACATGAATGGATTACATATGAAAGTAGCTGCCTACATGTAACCACTTTGAAATGTGGGCCTTTCATGTCCAGGTACAAAAAAGCTAACTTTTATTGTGCCCAACATTCATGCTTACACTATACTCTAATTGCAATGTTCACAACTACTGTGCTTTTGTGTGTGTGGTATTTGGGCAACATGGACATAGTATTGTGAGAATTCCAAATAAGATACATACCATAGTCTTTTAACCTGTTAGTTAACCCTCTTTGCAACTGAGATATTCAACACAGTACAACCCTCAGGGGTCTCCAACCCTGGTCCTGGAGGGCCCCAGTTCTGCAGGTTTTATAGGTGTATTTGTGTCATCAATAACTAAAGATCGGGAACACATGTTTTTTTTTTTTTTTTTTTTTTTTTTAAATTTAGTCGTCGCCAATTATTTTACCCCCGATTTTCACCCCAATTTAGCATGCCCAATTATTATCTGTATCCCCGGCTCACCGCTCACAACCCCCGCGCCGACTCGGGAAACGGAGGCTGGAACACGCGTCCTCCGAAACGTGCTCCTGCCAAGCCGTCATTTTTCGCACTGCAGATCCACAGCAATGCCACCAGACCTATAGTGCCGGAGGACAACACAGATCTGGCGGCTCCGCTGCAGAGCCACAGGCGCCCTATCGGCCACAGGGGTCGCTGATGCGCGGTGAGCCGTGGATTCCCCTGTCGACCTAAGCCCTCCCTATCCGGGCAGCACTCAGCCAATTGTGCGCTGCCCCCTAGGAACTCTCGGTCACGGTCAGCTGTGACATAGCCTGGATTCGAACCTGCGATCTCCAGGCTATAGGGCACATCCTGCGCGGAGCGCCTTTACTGCATGCGCCACTCGGGAGCCCCTGGGAACACATGTTAATCTTGACTAATGAAACTAATAATTGGTTCAGTTAAGTAACTGTGAGCTTGGTTGAAACAAAAACCAGAATACCCTGTAGCTCTCCAGGACCTGGGTTGCAGATATCTGCACTATATACATCACTTAAAGGTACAGTAATGAATTAGTAAAGGATCATTACAATATTCATTCACCATCATTTGCCGTAAATCATCAGTTAAGTCCTGTCATTTTTGCGGTAGTCATATTTTTGTTCTTTGGGGTATGAGGAGCATGTTATGTGCTTTTTTCCCCCCATTGATAAGGTGTCAATGTCTTATTATTTTATTGAATTTGAACATGGAGTATTGGTCTGCATATAATGAAAATGTACCCGCTTACTGATGAGAATCTTGGTCAATTACCACAACATGCTGTCCAGACATGTTGGCACTGTAAAACAAAAAAAGAAAAAATGGAAAGTATGCAGTGTATTTGTAGAAGTTAAAGTAAAGATACTGTAAGAGCTAGTCGAATAAAATACAATGTTAAATGGAGAGGTGGTGTTAGTGGTTAAAACTAGATTTTCTGGTAAAGTGATGTTATTTTGCTCACTCTGGGTGGTATACCTGTCATTAAATGGGCTATGAGGTGCTGTTCTTTGTTCTTTATTTCTTAGTGTTTTGTTGCCTATAGAACAGATATCTTTGCATGCTGTTCTACATTGTGAACATGCTGATTTAAAGTGTAACAAAACAAGAGTTTGCCTGGAGTGAAAAATATTCACTGTCATATCTGTCTAGTGCAAATCTAGTTGTTAATATGAGTAGTTGGGGTGTACAGAGTAACAAGTATACACAAGTATCCATAACAAGTATTGTTGGTTATTCAGTATAATATAGAAGGGCAACACTTATTACTTCTACTTGTTGTTTAGGGCACTTTTGTTTTTGGCCCACATCTAATAGTACACATACAAATTAAAATGATCAAAACCATTGTTAAATTAAGCTAAAATACTGCATGATCACTTTCTGATTGAGAGCTATGGGTTTAATGCACTTCCACTTTAAGCCACCCTTATAAAAGTTTCCCATAATAAAAGCATAGAAAATTGTAATAAAGCATTATAAAGACCAACAAGGTATGATAAAGAAGATGAATCCAATTTCAAACTATGGTAAATGCATAGTATAACCATGAGAAAAACATGGACAAACTACAAAAATACTGTGCAACAATACCATAGTAAACTTTTATAAGGGCACTTTCAAGTATGATGCACAAGTATGATGGCTCCTTGTATGAGTGAGGACTCCTCTGCACACCCTTAATACAGAGCTGTGCATTTCATACTGTAAATAATGTAAACATAGTTTCAGTAGTGGGTTTGGTAGTCCAATGTACATGTTAGTTTATAGTTAAGTCCTGAAGTTTACAATCAGATAACATTAGCATATTGATATAATCCTAAACAAAATACTCCATTTGATACATTGTGTGTCAATTTCCACTTTGCTTTACAGCTATGTCATTTTTCTACCTTCTGCTGCGTACCAACCCCTAATCCTGTTCTACGCCCTACTAGCTTTATAAATAGCCTGTCTTGGCTCTGTGGTTTCACAGGTCTAGTATTTGTCCTTCTTCCCAAAAAGTATAAACTGCACTGCTGTTAGTATTCAGCACTTTCCATTAACACTACTATTGTAATACGAAGATAATGTCAAAACATCATTTCAGGTCTGCAGCATGTTTGTCACAACAAATGCTCTTCAGCACCTCCAGCACTGATTTATATATTTCCCTAACAATACTTGTGTAGAAACAAGATGTTCACTTAATTAAGAATTGTATCTCTCAGGAATTCAAGGTGACACTTTTGTTAACAGTATAATTTAAGTCATGCATTCATCTGGCAAGTTCTATTTTAATCAGAGGTAGGTCAAACAAGGAATCAATTAATAAAATAACTGATGTTTTTAAAAGAGCAGCTTTGACTTTGTGTCACATTAGTTACAGGTTATTGTAACAATCTATTTATTTATGTTTTGTAATCAATACTTTTTGTAATTAATTTTTCCTTTCAATTAAGAACTCACTCTTTCCCATGTTGCAATTTTTTTCTGATCAGGGATTTCCCTATAATCAATAGAACTTTGTAATTAGTTCATAAACCACATTATGTGTTATTTGTGTTCCGCCTTAGAACGTGAAGGAAAGTGCTGGTGGAAAGTGGCAAATGGGAGCCATGACTATGCTGTCATAAAAGTGGTTCTGCAGTATAAAGGGACACCTAATAAAGGGGTAGCACTGTAGCAGTTCTTTTTAGCCCCCCCTAGTAAGTTATATTTTGGACAAACAAAGTAAGAAGAAGGAAGTGTGTTGGTCATGTTTCCATTTGCACTTGTCAGTAAAATTCAAGCTTATCTCATTCCACACTAGACAATCTGCAACAAGATGTTATGCAAATGGTAAAGGAGTTTTTGAATAACTGCCATTTATTCATCAATTTACCAACCTCCGACACCTCCCTGATAGCATATGCTTTTAACATTTTTAACATCCATGTCACACATTATTTAAACTGGATACTCATTTAATAACTTCCTCCTTCAGAGCGAGACTCATTTCTGTCAGCCTGCGATTCTAACGAGGAATGACAACAAGAACAATAACAAACTTAAAACATAATAACACAATAAATTGCTTTTCAGAGTTTCATACAGGCTAGTTCAGTCGCTTGCTAATTAATGGAAATGAACAGGACTGGTTTTAAATTGTTTTTAACCCAGTCCCAGTGGCATATGGAAACCTGGCATAAGTTATACTTAAATGTTTCTTTTCTAAACTACAGAAAAGGCTGGGTATAACTAAATGTGGTATTATGGAAATAATATTAAATGACCCAACTTTTGGAAGACATCTTAGATTATGCATTTATTACCGTATTCCTTTGAATTTAAGACGCCCTCGAATTTAAGACGCAGCCCAAATTTACCACCCTGAATATGAGGAAAAAATAAAACATAAAACTGTTGTAGATTAACCACGGAGCTCGTTTATCGTGCTGCGCACTGTATAATACTTAAGATGGCGTGTTTGTTGTACACATACCACCACTCACTTACAACATCCCACATCCTGGCAACAGCAAGCACGACACAACACTCCACGGCATCAGGCAACATGTAACCTAGAAACCACATGTGGTATTGCTTGGAAAGTCGAAAAATATGCGGGTCTGATCAGCATTTCCGATCTGTTCAAGCTGGTACTGTTTGTTAGAAATGCTGAAATTGTTAACGGAAGCTTGGTTTGTTTTTTTTCTCAGCAGTGTCACGTTGCTGCTTGTGTATTCATGCAGATGCCTTTGTTGTCTTTTCTCGGCAGTCAGTCACAATGCTGTTTGTGTACTAGGATAGTCATGTCTTTTGTTGGCGATTTTAATACATGCATCACTATACTGTACTCAAATTTAAGACACAGGATATTTTTGAGAAGCAAAAAATGGTTATAAAAGCATGTCTTAAATTCAAAGGAATACGGCATTTAAACTATTATTTTTTTACAGGAAATTTACTATTTCAGTATTTTTTTTTATTTTTACCAACAAGAGATAGCTACACAGATATAATTATCTTTGACAAGAAGTCTGTTTTCAAAGATTTGTTCAGTTTCAACAGTTTCAAGCAGCAGCTGCAGAGATACAAGCTGCATTGAATCATTAACTAACAGTCTAATTTACTGTGATTTGATCTTAATTCTTGCCTTTGGGTGCCAATACTGCTAAAAAAAATCTATTTGATATTGCCTTTTTTAACGTCAAGCAGTTTTAGATAAAACATACTAGCCAAGGGCTACTGTTATAAGATACCATGATCATTATAAGATCACCAACATCAATAAGAAGACACATAAATACAGCTATTATATATTTTCAAATCATGAAGTCTTTATCAAAAGTCTCATCTTGTTTGATACAAAAAAAGCTTAGATCAATATCAATTTATCAAATTTGTTTTTTTTTTTTAAATGAGGGAAGACAGTAAAATAAATCAACAAAATGAATACTGACTTTGTGTTTTATCACTTGGAATCTTTATCTCTTAGACAGACAGCGCTGCATTATAAACAAAACTTAAGTTGAAGGGGTGAGGGGGGCGGGGCGGGGGGGCGGAGGGTGTTCACAGTTGCAAACATGAATAAGGTGATATGAGTGTCAAATTTAGCCCAACCTCAGATATTGTAAATATTACTTTTCTGTTTCTGTGTATGTAAATTGTATCAGTGTCATGGTACCTTGGAAATGCCTGACATCTGTGTCAATATTAAACCCCGGAAAACAAAACCATGCACATATTACTGATGCCATCAGTCTCTTAGAAATGTTTGATTTCCATTACACGAGAGTAGATGTTAAAACTTCATGCTGATTTGAACTCGGCTCTCGCCAAGATAAGCACCAACTAAGACGTAGCTTTACAGTAAACTAATGTGATCCATATGTGTCTCCATCCATTTACATTTCCTTCCATATGATGATGTAGATATCCTTCTGTCTGGTGTTAATGGCTGAAGTGTAATGCTGGCTCCAGGGATCAGCTTATTTTGCCTCCCTGGCGCATCAGCACACACGACGGCTGCGATGCTGGCTCTGGGGATCAACCATAGTGCGGCCTCCCCAGCGCATCAGCATGACAACCGTCTGGATTGAGCTAAGTAGGGTACATCTCTGGGGTTTTCAAGGGGGCACCTTCCATCCTCAGTGTTTCGTCGACTAGCCCACGACACCTCAAGAGGGCTCGACGGTGATTCTGGCGTCCCAGCATCACCCCCCTCCGTCCCCCACTCAACTCAGCCCAGCTTACTTACCTGTACATCAGCGTTTCTTTCTTTCTATTGTGCTTGAGATCCCCAGCCATAATCTTTCTGTCTCAACCACAGCCAGTTGCTGCTCCTCTCTGCTGCTTCAGATAAGTTCTTCACTGTGCAACGCAACTCTTGGCCACTGAATCCGACGTCTCTGAGAAACCGGGTTGTAGAGTGTGCCACAAATCCTCGACAACCCACTTCCACTGGGTAAACCTGGACTCTCCATCCTCGCTGTTCTGCTTCAGTGGCTAGTTGAGCATACCGCAGTTTCTTCCTCTCATACGCCTCATCTACAGCATCCTCCCATGGCACTGTTAACTCTACCAGGTGAACAAGGCGTGCTGATCCAGACCACAAGACAATATCTGGTCGAAGGTTAGTGGTGGCAATCTCAGGTGGAAAAATAAGCCATTGACCAACATCTGCCAGCATTTTCCAGTCTCTAGCAGCTTCCAGTTGTCCTGGGCGAGGATTGGTTTTAACACCTTTTCTTGGTGGTTGCTCTCCTGGGCGGAGGAATGTTGTCTTTTGTGTGTAATGTTTTGATGGAACAGGTGGCAACTTATTGGTCATGTTACGCTTGTCTTTCAATGCTAAGGCCAAACATCGCAGCACCTGGTCATGGCGCCAAGTAAACCGTCCTTGGCTAAGAGCCACCTTACATCCTGTCAAAATGTGCCTTAATGTTGCAGGTGATGAACACAAAGGACATGAGGGATCCTCTCCTACCCAGAGGTTTAGGTTCTGTGGTGATGGGAGAACATCATATGTTGACCTGATGAGGAAACTGATCCTGCTCTGTTCCATTGACCATAGGTCTTGCCAGCCAATCTTGCGTTGTTCCACACTCTCCCATCTCATCCATTCTCCCTGCTTGGCCTGTGAAATGGCCTTTATACACCTCATCCTCTCCTCCTGCTTTTGCACCTCGTTGACTACCAGCTTCCTCCTTTGAGCTGGGGCTGCCTTGTGCCATGTAGGAGGAGCTGAACTGAAACCAAGACCCCCTCTTCCATGCTGAACTTGCCCCATGATATCACCAATTCGAAGGGCAGCCTTTGCATCTTCCACAGCTTTCTTTGCCGCCCACTTTCTTCCAGTTTTCAACACAGGTGCTGCCTCCCTTACGCATTTGTCGCGTGACTCTACTAATGTCATTTCCAGTCTGACCTTGGCGCACTTAAACTCCTCAGTTAGAGCAGAGACTGGTAGCTGCAGTATTCCTTTACCATAAAATGTATTCATAATTCAACCACATCATTTGATATCTATTTATCTTTTGTTGTTGTCTCCTATAGTTTAGTAAGACTGGATTGGCAGTTTCAGAGTTAAATCTGTTAATCTGGTGCTCTGGTATTACTCAATGGTTTCCTGTACACATTGTGACTAACACAGATAGCCTTAATAAGATATAAATGGGATGCCCTTCTTGGCAAAGCAAAAAGGAACTATCTGAAAAGTGTACGTAGTATGTATAAACACATGTCAGAACTTTGCTAAAATAATTAGTTCTGATTACTCAGTAATTATTGGTGCCCATCTGCTTTAGCTGGTCCAGTTTTAATCAAATATCACTTGTTATATCAAAGTAAATATTTCAGCCTTTCAGCTTCTTGTCTTCTTGACAAACACATAATAGTCACGTTTGACAACTAAAAAATCACCACCCATGTTGGCAATCTAAAATAATGCATGTCAATGTTCATAATATTCAATTACTTCAATTTGATGCCTATCGTTGTCTATTGCTGTTACTGCCTCATAATTTATTATTGATCAAGATTATTTGTCCCTCTGAGACTTTCTGAGAAGGGCCTGACCAATATCCACAGTCAAGGTGACCCTAACCTAATTGTGAACACAGATGCAAACATCCATAACACTCAATAATAAGATCTTTAGCAATACTCTAATATATCAAATAAAGGTAGACATAATGTACATACATACCTTCTGGGGTCTACTGGGGTTAATGCTGATGATCTAACAAGCGCCTGACTGATGCTGAGCTAGCAATAAGGATGTGCTGGAAAGGAACAGCAGAATCTATAAAAAGACAAGTCCTGGGTGTTAATGACTGTATTTACTGAGGTTTCGAGATGAATATTTAAATAACTGAATTTTATTACCAGCATACAATTTAATTTTTGTTTAGGTTTTCAGTTTGTAGATGTATGCTAAAACGGTAAGTAGCAGAAGTCTTTGTTTTAATCTTTCCTGCCGTGATCTTTTACTAACAAGATTATTAAAATAGCATACTTGAAATCTGTGTAGCTAATGGAGGTGCAAAATGGCTAGGACCTTCTTCAGTTTAAAGAGGCACATACCCTCCCGTTTTTTAAACAGTGACTGTGTGAAACCTATTTAAATAAAGTGTTACATAACACTTCTATACTACAGAAAAAGGTGTGACTATTTAACACCAACTGCCAGAGGTAGTCTTACAAATTAATGTACGGTATATATTAACAAAGATGTTTTTAAAAAAAGTGTTTCACTACAATATAGCTGCACTTGAAAACAGGCTTTCAGTGTGGATATGCTCCACAGTTCCAGTGACACATCATTTGTCTTACTTTCCAGACACCATGAAAGCCTTTAGATAGATGGCACAGTATGGAGTCTGTGTTAAAAGCAGAAGAAAAAAGATTTTATTTGAAAAAAAAAAAAAAAAGTTATTTTCTGACCAATGTTTAGAGATACGGTCACTTATGCTCACCTCTGGTTGTGGACGATGAAGCAGTTCCCACATCAATCAAATACTTTTTTTTGTTTTCCCAAAGAACAACACATGTCTTGGTGTCAGTCCTTGCTGGTGCCCACTTCCTACACAGGAACACTTCCTAGAGAGTAGCATCTATATAGGGACAATAAAAAGCCTTATTTGTATCCCATATCCTCCTTAGACGTTTCCATTAGCATGTAAATGACAGAGTCAGCTGGGAATAGATGTAATTTTATGTGATTTGCTACTTACAAGATAATCTTGGTGTGGGTTTATTGCATCAGTGATATAGATATGATGTTAAAAGGCACTTTATGGTCATATTAATGCTAGTACAGTCAACCCTTTTTATACCGCCTGGTGAAGGCCATGGGCAAAAACGGGCAATAAGCGATGGTGGCGTTATAGTGATGGTCAAAAAAAAAATACACACACACCCACAAACTTCTATGTTTGCAATAAATTCAAATGTTTTATTGTGTTAGGTCTACTAGTGACATTTTATCATCTTTTCCAATCTGTATGAAACATACATGGTTACTTTTGAGGAACAGTTTATTCTTAAAAGATAAATTAAAAAAAAAATAAACACTCATTTATTGTCAAATCACCCAAACAACAATTCCATAAAAACAGCGTACCATTTTTTTTTTTTTTACTGCTGGTCATTTGGACGTTTGTGGCACAACTCTAAGCCTGCTGAATACTATCCCCCATTGAACGATCCCATCTATTTATTTCACAAAGCAATTTAAGCTCAACAGCATTCTTTTTTAAGCAGTTGAATATGTACAAGCAAACACTTTTCTTCAACGAGAAGTTAAAAAAAAAAAACTATTCTGCTGTTTACAAAACTGATGTTTTAGTTTAAGTCAGCCTTCATCTGTGCAAAAATTGCACGTAAACAAACAAACCTCTTACCGTACTTTTTTTTTTTTTTGGTTTTTAAAAGTCACTTAATTTTGACTGTGTCAAGCCGTTTTCAGGTTAAACAAATCAACCCGTTCCATCTAGGTAAGCCATTTGTTTTTATCCATTACAATGTCTCCAATTGTCCTTTGATTAACAGTATGCCTCATTTAGGCGAGAAAACATTTGTGATGTCTTGTGATTTTCAGATGCATACATGCAGATTTTTTTCTTTTGCTCTGGTGTTAAATGTAGGCGCAACTTGTCATTTTGTACTTTCTGTTTTGCTTTGGGAGCGGGAGTGTTGATGACTTTGGGATGAATGTTCAGTTAACAACGAATTAGGAAAGTGAGTCAAAGGTTAACTGCAAAACTTTGTTGTTTTAATTGGCCATGATTATTTCACTGGCGCTACAATGAGGGGAACTACAATGCTTATATTTACGTTTGCTTGGCTTGGGAAGTTGGCGGATGGCGGACAGCGGGGTGGCGATAGCACTGTTTTATATTTGTGACATTTGTTCAGAGAGAATAGCAAGGGTGGAGTTATAAAGGGAGGCGGTATAATGCGGTACAACTGTATCATGAAAGGCTCCAGTTTAAACATTAAATAATCAAACTATTATAGGGGTTGTTTAAAAAACACGGTCATAATACAGTGTGTATGGTGTTTAAATTGATCTGGACCACCAGTTCTCTATGAATACAATCTAAAATTTCTTAGTGAAGGCGTTTTCCTCAGAAGGGCCTATAGTACACATATGTATATTGATCTGGCCATCAAAATAAAAAAAAATAGCATGTGAAAAACAATTGAGACGAAGAGAATGTTGCTTGTCAAACTTAAATAATTTAACAATTTTGGATGAGAAGAACCAAACACTTCCTTTCAGCCCTTTATCAAGGTACAGTCTGAAACTGGTTTGCAGCAGGGAGCTATTGACAGTATAATGTATTATTATTATTTGTTTATTTAGCAGACGCTTTTATCCAAGGCGACTGACAGAGACTAGGGTGTGTGAACTATGCATCAGCTGCAGAGTCACTTACAATTATGTCTCACCCGAAAGACGGAGCACAAGGAGGTTAAGTGACTTGCTCAGGGTCACACAATGACTCAGTGGCTGAGGTGGGATTTGAACCGGGGACCTCCTGGTTACAAGCCCTTTTCTTTAACCACTGGACCACACAGTATATAAACAGATGCAAGAGCACTGTACTTGGAGGCTAGCCAAATTCAACCCAGAATAGAGGTCACAAAGATGTGTACTAGTCTTTATATATACTATATATATATACAGTGCCTTGCGAAAGTATTCGGCCCCCTTGAACTTTGCGACCTTTTGCCACATTTCAGGCTTCAAACATAAAGATATGAAACTGTAATTTTGTGTGAAGAATCAACAACAAGTGGGACACAATCATGAAGTGGAACGAAATTTATTGGATATTTCAAACTTTTTTAACAAATAAAAAACTGAAAAATTGGGCGTGCAAAATTATTCAGCCCCCTTAAGTTAATACTTTGTAGCGCCACCTTTTGTTGCGATTACAGCTGTAAGTCGCTTGGGGTATGTCTCTATCAGTTTTGCACATCGAGAGACTGAAATTTTTGCCCATTCCTCCTTGCAAAACAGCTCGAGCTCAGTGAGGTTGGATGGAGAGCATTTGTGAACAGCAGTTTTCAGTTCTTTCCACAGATTCTCGATTGGATTCAGGTCTGGACTTTGACTTGGCCATTCTATCACCTGGATATGTTTATTTGTGAACCATTCCATTGTAGATTTTGCTTTATGTTTTGGATCATTGCCTTGTTGGAAGACAAATCTCCGTCCCAGTCTCAGGTCTTTTGCAGACTCCATCAGGTTTTCTTCCAGAATGGTCCTGTATTTGGCTCCATCCATCTTCCCATCAATTTTAACCATCTTCCCTGTCCCTGCTGAAGAAAAGCAGGCCCAAACCATGATGCTGCCACCACCATGTTTGACAGTGGGGATGGTGTGTTCAGGGTGATGAGCTGTGTTGCTTTTACGCCAAACATAACGTTTTGCATTGTTGCCAAAAAGTTCGATTTTGGTTTCATCTGACCAGAGCACCTTCTTCCACATGTTTGGTGTGTCTCCCAGGTGGCTTGTGGCAAACTGTAAACAACACTTTTTATGGATATCTTTAAGAAATGGCTTTCTTCTTGCCACTCTTCCATAAAGGCCAGATTTGTGCAGTATACGACTGATTGTTGTCCTATGGACAGAGTCTCCCACCTCAGCTGTAGATCTCTGCAGTTCATCCAGAGTGATCATGGGCCTCTTGGCTACATCTCTGATCAGTCTTCTCCTTGTATGAGCTGAAAGTTTAGAGGGACGGCCAGGTCTTGGTAGATTTGCAGTAGTCTGATACTCCTTCCATTTCAATATTATCACTTGCACAGTGCTCCTTGGGATGTTTAAAGCTTGGGAAATCTTTTTGTATCCAAATCCGGCTTTAAACTTCTCAACAACAATATCTCGGACCTGCCTGGTGTGTTCCTTGTTCTTCATGATGCTCTCTGCACTTTAAACGGACCTCTGAGACTATCACAGTGCAGGTGCATTTATACGGAGACTTGATTACACACAGGTGGATTCTATTTATCATCATTAGTCATTTAGGTCAACATTGGATCATTCAGAGATCCTCACTGAACTTCTGGAGAGAGTTTGCTGCACTGAAAGTAAAGGGGCTGAATAATTTTGCACGCCCAATTTTTCAGTTTTTTATTTGTTAAAAAAGTTTGAAATATCCAATAAATTTCGTTCCACTTCATGATTGTGTCCCACTTGTTGTTGATTCTTCACAAAAATTACAGTTTCATATCTTTATGTTTGAAGCCTGAAATGTGGCAAAAGGTCGCAAAGTTCAAGGGGGCCGAATACTTTCGCAAGGCACTGTATATATATATAAGGGTTTTTAATCTTGGCATTTTCTTTTAACCGATTAATCAACCCATCTGGACGATTAATTGATCACACCTGTTTGCTATAATATACAAATTGTAGTGAAATACAACTAAAAGTAACACATGGTATTAATGCTGTTTTTTGCAAGCATTTATTTATGACACCTAATGTTTTACAGGCAACTTTAATTTAACAATTTGACAATAAATGAAAATGGTTTACTTGCATGTAATCTGAAGCTAAATCAAGTTTTCAATTGTAGCATTAGAATATAGATCACAACATAACATTTAATTGAAGTGTATGTATGTGTATAGTAAAAAAAAAAAAAATTAAAATAAATGTATACCCCTATAAGAAAAATGAACTAAATGAGTCATCAAAGCCCTATAATTAAAACTATGATAGAAGCCAATAAAGCTCATTGTATATATAACTGAAGAACAAGTTTCATGCTGTTAGCGTTCTCTATTTAGTGCTACGTTTGGATTAATACGTTGATTTTGTTTTACCTTCTGTATTTTAAACTGCTGGTTTCACAGACCCCGATTAGCAGTTGTCTTAGACTACCTTACCTAAATTAACATTAGGTAGTCCAGGTTTAGTGCTAATCTGGGTCTATGAAACCAGCGATAAAAGTGTTTTCCGATGCTTATATTATGAATTTAATAAGCACTCACTATGCCTTGCGGAACTACACTTAGGTTTTACCATTGTGGTTTACAGCAGTACATTTCCATAAGACAAAGTTTCAGTTTAAATGTAAAATGACAGCGTTAACATCAGTATCTGCTTTAGACGTTGAAGGGGCACACCTGTTCAAATTTAGAACATCCATAAATTAGCTCCCAACACAGCTCTACTGCTGTTCACAGAATCCCTGCAATTGAATGACTGTCCTAGTCATTATACTTGTTACCCTAGCTGGTCATCAGACTACCTATCACAGCATCACTACGTTGTGTCGTTTCTGTGAAGTTATGGAGCTTAAAACTCTGACAAAGGTATTGACCTATCATTTATTTCAAGTTCGGAAAGCTTGGGAGATTTATCACAGTCTTTATTTAATGATGCATACTCAGCTTTTTACATACGAGTCACTCAAATGTCATAAAAAATAGTGGAACAGAGCTGTAAAACCAATGGACTGCTTTCCTTCCATAATGAGTTGCTCTGTAGTGGAGGAAAATGTGTTTAAATATCCTGGAACTAGGGCATTAAATGTATTAAAATGTACTATTAAAAGAGAGAGTGCTTCTCATTAAAACTATGGCTTGGGTATATGACAGTTTAGAATTCAATTGAAATACTTTTTGTATTTTTAATATCTTTTGTGGTGTTTGAGCACAAGCCAAACAAAGTTGACTTTCTTAGATTTACCCATATTAGAGACCCTTTTTGTAAGTCAAGAAAACTGTAAACAGTATTACCAAATACATAGTGTTACCAGACATTTTTCTATGTCCCTGTCACAAAGACGGCCGGAGTGGGTGGCGTCAGACCAGAAACAGGAACACAAACGACAGAGAGATGGGGTTTTGGTGAGGCTGAACGCGTGATCGCGTTCAGCATTTAATAAACAGAACAGAAAATAAAAGGTTGGAACAGACAAAAACACGGGACACGGCACTACACGCCAAAATAAATAGACATACAAAACGGACTAAACACTTAACAAACGGTGCACGGAGACAAACAAACACGGTGAGTACAAACACTTCTCTTTACGATTTTACTTTACTTTACTTTACTTTTACTCCTCTCTCTCTCACCCGTTCTCCTCTTCCGAACACCCAACCCTGAGTGCAAGAAATGTGCGTCTATATATACTATTGTGCTGGGATTCAATTACTAATTAATTATTCACTTGAATCCCAGCACGTGAATTAATTCTGTGCAACCCCGTGCTCACATATTACATTTAACCAGCACGTGAAGTGATTTGTGCTCTCCTCGTGCCTAAATACAAATCTACACTTTTTAAATACACGTGAAACACAGACCCGTTTATATCCCGTGTACCAATCTATACACCAACATTTACACACGCAACATACATACACAGAACACACAAATGCACACAGGGGCGGGGCACTTTGCCACATATACCCACCCTTGTGCGCAGCACACATGGCCTCAACGGCCACCTCCCCCCTTAAAAATCCAGCAGTCCAGGACAAAGTCTCGGGCTGGGAAGGGAGGCTTCAGTGGGCCCATGGCTGGCCATGCTGTCAGCACCCCTGCCGGTAGTGGCACGGCTGACAGCCTGTTGGTCCCGTCCTGCAGCGAAAAAGCTGCGGGGGCAGGTGGTCCCCCGACCTCCCCCTTCTTCGTAGCCGGCAGCTCCCTCCTGTGGGGCTCCGGCCACAAGAACTCCTGCAGCGAAACTGCTGCTGGGGAAAGTGGTCTCCAGACCTCGTCCCCCTTCTTTGTAGCCGGTAGCTCCCTTTGGTGGGGCTCCGACCACAGTACTGCCGGCAGCGAAGAAGCTGCAGTGGGAGCAGGTCTCCAGACCTCCCCCACGATCTCCGGCAGCGAAACTGCTGCAGTGGGAGCAGGTCTCCAGACCTCCCCCACGATCTCCGGCAGCGAAACTGCTGCCGTGGGAGCCGGTCTCCTGACCTCCCCCATGATCTCCGGCAGCGAAACTGCTGCTGGGGTTGGTGGTCTCCAGACCTCCTCCCCCTTCTTCGTGGCCGGCAGCTCCCCTTTCTGGGGCTCCGGCCACCGTACTCCCTGCGGAGGTACGGGCAGCAGAGGCAGCTCCTGCTCCTCTGCTCCTGGTGGTGGTGGAGGCAGAGGTAGCTCCAGCCCCTCTGCTCCTGGCGGTGGTGGAGGCAGAGGCAGCTCCAGCTCCTCTGCTCCTGCCGGTGTAGGTGGCGGAGGCAGAGGCAGCTCCGGCTGCTCTGCTCCTGCCGATGTAGGTGGCGGAGGCAGAGGCAGCTCCTGCTCCTCTGCTCCTGGAAGTGGCAGAGGCAGCTCCGGCTGCTCTGCTCCTGCCGGTGAAGGTGGGAGCAGCGTGTAGTCTCCTGCCGATGGAGGTGGGAGCAGCGTGTAGTCTCCCCCTTTTTCAGGGGACTGGTGCTGCTCTGCCTCTCTTGCAGCGGACTGGTGCGGCTCTGCTTCTGAAGGGGAAACCAGCAGGCATTCTTCCTCTGCTGGTTGTGCTGGGGAAACCAGCAGGCATTCTTCCTCTGCTGGTTGTGCTGGGGAAACCAGCAGGCATTCTTCCTCTGCTGGTTGTGCTGGGGAAACCAACAGGCATTCTTCCTCTGCTGGTTGTGCTGGGGAAACCAGCAGGCATTCTTCCTCTGCTGGTTGGGCTGGGGAAACCAGCAGGCATTCTTCCTCTGCTGGTTGTGCTGGGGAAACCAGCAGGCATTCTACCTCTGCTGGTTGTGATGGGGAAACCAGCAGGCATTCTTGCTCTGCTGGTGAAGGTGGGAACAGCTGCCTCTCAGGCTTCGGATTCCCGCGGTCCCCCCGTCTGGGCGCTGAACGCTCGCGGTCCCCCCGTCTGGGCGCTGGACGCTCGCGGTCCCCCCGTCTGGGCGCTGGTTCCTCCTCTTCATACTGGGTGGGGCATATGGCTAACGTGTGCCCATAAGCCCCACAGCCAGGGCATAACTCTGCTGCGAGGTTCTTTAAAAAAACCTCCCAGCCATCATCCTCGACCTCCTCCCTTTTGGGCTGTGGACGCCCCGACTCCTCCCTTTTGGGCTGTAGACACTCGGGTTCCCCCCACTCAGGCGTAGGACGTTCGGGTTCCTCCCACTCAGGCGTAGGACGCTCAGGCTCCTCCCACTCGGGCTGTGGACGCTCAGGCTCCTCCCACTCAGGCTGTGGACGCTCAGGCTCCTCCCACTCGGGCTGTGGACGCTCAGGCTCCTCCCACTCGGGCTGTGGACGCTCAGGCTCCTCCCACTCGGGCTGTGGACGCTCAGGCTCCTCCCGCTCAGGTACTGGAGAGGGCAGCGACTGCTCCTCTCCCTCTTGCTCACTGGAAGGCATCCCTCCCATGTCTGCAGCTAGGTAACCCAGCACCACAATGGTGAGGTCACGAACGGATGCCGGGTTGTGCTGTTGCTCCCAGTCCTCCCATCGTTTCCCATCTCGCATCTGCAGTGCGTGAATAACCATGGGGAGGTCACTGGCGAAGTTCCCCTCGGGGTGCACCAGCCAGTCCCATATTTCCCGGGACGGTGGGGAACCCGGTGGCAGTGGGGGTAGAGGGGTGGCTACTGCCCCGTTGTGGCTGTCCTCCTCCCAGCCCGGCATGCAGGATGAGGGCTGCAGCTGTTGTTGTTGCTGCTGCTGCTTCTGCTGCTTCCTGCAGCTCTTTCTTCCCATCCTCGCTTTATTTATTTTTTTTTATTTTTTTTTTTCACAAAACCCCCTCTCCTGGTCTGACGCTTGGAGGCGCTATTATCCCACGATGACACCACGTGTCACAAAGACGGCCAGAGTGGGTGGCGTCAGACCAGAAGCAGGAAGGAATACAAACACAGAGACTTGGATTTTGGTTAGGCTGAGCGCGTGATCGCGCTCAGCATTTAATAAACAGACAGAAAATAAAAGGTTGGAACAGACAAAAACACGGGACACGGCACTACACGCCAAAATAAATAGACATACAAAACGGACTAAACACTTAACAAACGGTGCACGGAGACAAACAAACACGGTGAGTACAAACACTTCTCTTTACGATTTTACTTTACTTTACTTTACTTTTACTCCTCTCTCTCTCACCCGTTCTCCTCTTCCGAACACCCAACCCTGAGTGCAAGAAATGTGCGTCTATATATACTATTGTGCTGGGATTCAATTACTAATTAATTATTCACTTGAATCCCAGCACGTGAATTAATTCTGTGCAACCCCGTGCTCACATATTACATTTAACCAGCACGTGAAGTGATTTGTGCTCTCCTCGTGCCTAAATACAAATCTACACTTTTTAAATACACGTGAAACACAGACCCGTTTATATCCCGTGTACCAATCTATACACCAACATTTACACACGCAACATACATACACAGAACACACAAATGCACACAGGGGCGGGGCACTTTGCCACAGTCCCATATAATGTAAATATATTATAAAGTGATCAGGCCTTAGTTCAGTGGTTAACATTTATTTCCTGTGCATCCCATTGTCTCATGAGGTGTCTACTGTGTTTCTTTTCATTCCAAACAAGTGATTGCAAACTGTATATTTTAAATACACTGCAGTTTGCCAAATCTGTTCTTTTTAATATATGTTAATATTTTTCACTTTAATTAAAGGGAGTTTTATAAATCTTACTGCAGATATGTTTTGACTGTGAGACTGATTTAAACTTCCCCCATTTAGGAAAATACTAATCCCCTCCCCACCCTGAACACCCAGGGAAAACTTCTGTGTTATGAAGGAAAACTGACCTTCCTGTCATCAGAGACAAAAGTTAAATTGACCGTGTTATACTCTGTGCCATTATAATGCAATTAAAGCTTAAACCACCTAATATTCAAAAGCTGGCTTACAGGGGGGAGACGGGAGACATAAAAGCGATCAGGGGAGAAATTAAAATAATTCAAGGTGGAGGACAGGATAGTGTTTAATAATCAAAGCTACTAAAGCAGACTTTACAACCTTTACAAAACTGGTTTTCGGTATAAAGTTACATAGATATGTGAGGTATAGTGCCATGCTTCTTTATATGGGGGGTGTATCACTGAAAATTGCTGAATTTATTCATATTTCTTAATTATTAAATTAAACCTAAACAAGGGCAGATATTTCCACATATGAATGAGGGAAGCGTCTGGGTGTATTTAGCGGAAACTGCAGCTGTAGCAACCTTGGCCTGTATATGCTACAGCAGAAAATATTTTCCCCAGATATCTGAATTAGGTGAAGGTTTCATTTTGCATACATGCAAAAAATAAAGTTGCTTTAAAATGTCAACAATGTCATACTATTAAACCCTTAGACACCCTAGAAGACAAAAATTATTCCTGAAAGTGGTTGTAGCTAACAAAATGCTTTCTTAAGGTAGGGCTAAGGAAAGGTCACAAATATATTTTTAGTTTTTTTTTTTTTATTTAAAAAACATGACATCTGGTAGTACTCATTTCACTTCAGCAGTGTCTTCAGCAGCTCCTTCTCCCCTCAGTTTGGAATATGCCCTTCTTCAGCTTGTACCCATGGCCCCTGGTTCTGTTCTCTGTGACCTGTGAAAAATAATTCTCAGCAGTTATTTTATTAAACTCCTTGACAATTTTAAATACCTCTATTGAGTCGCCTCTGGCTCTCCTCCTTCCTAGGCTATACAGATTCAGCTCTTTCAGTCTATCTTCATATGACATACCCTTCAATCCTGGAATTAATCATGTTGCTCTCCTATGTACTCTTATGATATGGGGACCAGAACTGTACACAGTATTGTAGGTGTGGTCATACCAGTACATTGTATAATTTTAATACAACTTGTCTAGATTTGAATTCAACTGTCTTGGTTATATAACCTAACATTCTATTTACCTTCTTTATAGCTTCTACGCACTATCTGGTTGGCTTAAGAGATTCATCCACTACTACCCCCAAGTCCTTTATGTACATAGCCTCCTCTATTTCATTACTACAGTCAGCACTCGGATATCCGTTGCCCAGATACGCGTCAGTCGCATTTTACTGCCCTTGTATTAAAAATAAAATCAATCCCCATTATGTATATATGTAACAAATTAATACACTCATCCGTCACCAGTTTTGTGATACAAAGCCCATCTCTTCAATGTTACAATTTATTTGAATATCCTTCGCAGCCCACATATTCTTTTTCTCTGCATGCCAAATCAGTCAGAAGCAGTTGCTATTAATAAATAGATACAGACAATAAATCTACCTGCTACCAAACCACAACCAGTCTTGACTGCTCATGAATATGCATTGCTTTAGATTTCACTGGTTGCATTTTTGTTGTTGTTTTTTTGTGTTTTTTTCTTGTGTTTAAATTGTGAGATCCTGTGCAGTTACAAAGCTCTTCCTCCATTTTCACCTGATGAAAATGCAGCCAAAACAAAGGGAAGAGACACGCTACTTATGAATCCATGCTGCTACTTTACCATTTATTCCTACTGATTTCATCTTTAGATATACTTTCATGCTGTACTTTGTCAAATGCAAAATACTAGCCACTTGAGACATATATAGTGAATGAATGAGCATGGCATGGAAAATGTATGGAGTTATTGTTAGCTACAATCACTTTAATATTTTAGCGGGGATTTCTGGTGAAACATATCAGAGAGAAAGCTTTAAGAAAACTGCTCACTTCGGTGGCCTTTAGTGACATAAATGTCTACCACTGCTTTCCCTGAGTCAGAAGAATCTACTGTACTATGAGAACTCATATCTCCTCTCTCCAGCAACAGACATTGAACTCTGCTGTATTTGTCAGTCATCCTAAACCTGGCAACTTCATTTCTGTCTCCTGTACCTAAGGCTGACACAGCAGGCGAATAATTATGAAACTATACATGGAAAGCACAGCCAGACAAAGCTCTGGACTCAGTACAGCACTGTCAGTGCTAAAACCACTGAAATCATGTTGGTTTACCAAGTTGATAGTGGTAGCCTAATGCAAACTGAGCTTGCCTTAGATCTCCCAACTACAAGGTTTGAATCCCACTTGCGCCAATAAGTCCATTATAGTGTATAGGAACGTATGGGCATACTGTGTGCCAATCCATCCCCTGCTGAATCCACCATCCCTGAGCCCTGTAGTTGTTCATTACATTTCTCAACATCACTGCTTATATAAATATATATATATATATATATATATATATATATATATATATATATATATACAGCTTTCAGAGGTGACAATTGGAGCTATTCAAGGCTCCACACCTCCCCCACTGTACACCTTTCTCCCAAGGTACAGGTTAGACTCAAGAGTGGTATCTAATTTTCACCAGGCACTAAATGTACAGTTTAGTCCAAAACTGCTTAGCAGGTTTAATGTGTTGTAAAGTGTCACTGTCACCAGAAGGCATATAACATTATAAAATACTAACAGTTTGCATCATATACATTTTCCTCTTTTTTTATCAAGGTTTACAAAAAACCCAGTTTATATTCAGCTGCTGTAGTTCTACTGGCTGTTAACATAACATAACACATAATATATACACTCACACTGCCTGTTCACAGTCCAGCACGTTATACAAGCTACAGAATAACAGCACCAGAATGTAAGCATTTGTAATGAACTTTTGTTTACTGTGATTATTCATGAGATAGTCTGGTTCAAGAGCACCTACCAATGGAATAACCCAGCACTTCTGGCCCGCAGACAGAGCTGAAAGAACAAGGCATGGCAACTCTTTTGGGTTACTCAAAGCAAACAGCTTAATTGTTCTCATTAGTTATCTGCATGCACAGTACATGCTGAGTTTGAGAACTAGGGGATATCTATAATAGAGGGCATTTGGGGCTTGTGATGCAATGATCAGTAGGTTCCTACAGTAATGGTAATATTGCTTATAATATACTACTGGTATTGTTTGATTATTAGTTTGCTTTATATTACAAGTGTTTGCTTGCATATCACTAAGTTCATGATTTAAACTGTTTGTTTGACTTTAAGTATGTGTTTAGTTATTTTATACATTCCCTTCTAAATGTTTACCATCGTAAAAGCATAGCTAAGTGTAATAAAGCATAGTGAAAGCATGGTAAAGCATAGGGGAGCGCTGTAAAGAATAATGAGGTAACACAGAGCATGCCAAACACATTGCATTATTGAAGCTGAAACTTTGTCAATTCATCTTATTTTCTTAGTTTTACCACAGGTAGCTAATGATATAAAGTAGGCCTCTTTATTGTCAGGGAGTCCCCCCTCCCAACACCCTGTCCCTCTATTCTCCCGTGATTATAGTTGTGCACTATTTAACTAACAGTCCCCCCTGGTTGCTAAATACATGGATAAGCCTTGAAAAAGTATGATTATGCTATGCTAATTTAATGCAACGGGGTAACAAAGGTATTACAATGTAGTTCTTCCCTTAATAAACCTGGTTTTGCAGCTAGAAGGACATCTATTGACATAACATAATGTTTAAACTGGAGCCATGATTTCCTTCTGATAAGTAGGGTAGGTTTTTAGGTTAAACTCCTCACTCAGTGTGTAGACAAGCCCAATAAATCTCCAACTGTTATTCATTATTTCAGTGACTTATCACCGATTCAATCACATTTCACCTAGAGGAATTGAAGATTAAGATTAAACAGATTTTAATCAGAAGGGTAAACCTGTAGGTTAGATTGACCGCAACCATGTACATAATGGATAGATTATAATTAGTGTTCCGCGTTTGCGGTTTATTCCAAATTTTACCGAAGAATTACAGGATTTTTGTTTTTTTAACTGGACATCGGTTTTTACTGATTTATACCCGTATTTTCCCGGTACTATTTTCTAGAAAATACACAATATTTTAATAAAAAGAAAGCGCAAAATGACTGTTAATGAGTTTGTCAGAGTGCTCTGCTTTGCTGGACAGCCACTGTTTATTGCAGAGGTATGTATTGGTGACTTTGTGCGACGGTACTGTCTGTCCATCAGCTAAAACACTGCCTAATGCCGACAATCTTAATCTTAAATAATTGACAGAAAATGGTGATGCTTTAGTTGGTAAACTTATATGGAATGCATTGATAGAAATATCCTGTGTGATTTTTGACACTTCTCCCAATGGCTTGCACCACCCAGTTCTGTCAATTTTCTTTTCTTTTTATGATTTCAAGGCGAATAAACCTGGTCTGTTTTGTGCTGATGTCATGCCTTCTGTTGATACTATTTCTGTCAGCACAGCGATTGCCCAAAGGTTTGCAAAGTACCAGCTAACATGGGAAAAATGTGGCTTTGACTTGCACAGATTCTGCTTCATCATACATGCCAGGGACATTATTAATCAGAAACCAGAACTGCTACACATCATATTCCACATGTAAAGTGTGTATACTGAGATTACCCCCCGGCCCCCGATTTTTACAGATGTTTCAATTAAAATAGTGGTTTTATCCCTATTTTAATATATGTAAAATAAACTCTATTTTACATATAGTATATATTATAATGTACATGCTTGCTAATCTGCTGCATATTTTTAAACATGTTTGATGAAAATTAACAAAAAAGCTGCGGCTCAGTAATTGGAAAACATGTAGTCAACCTTTATGATAAAAACACTTGCAGATAATGCAGGCAACTTTAGCATGGTGTAGTAGCAAATACATTAAGCATACAATATATAATGTGCTGTATAAGTTACAGGCAACATGGTAAGTAAAATCCCATAGGTGGCACTAGGTCACTTAGAGGGTGCTGTTCAAGGGATGTTGCAGGAATGAAGGTTCACTGAATGAGAGGAACAAGGGGTGGGTTGTTAAAATCAGCAGCAATATTATAACTGATTACTTTGACAGTATCTACTGTTTTAATTAGTATTGCCGGGAACAAGTACACAGTGCTCAATATAAAATCTAATGTTATTCATATATACAGTATTATTGTATATTGAATCGTAATTGATTATTGTGTAATTGAATCGTATTAATCCAAATGCATGACCAGCCAAAATCTAAAATAATACAACCTCCATAATACTGTGTGTGCACAGGCATTGTCATTATGAATAATAATGCTGGGCCTTACTTTTATAACACAAATAATATTGAACCAAAATGTTGAGCAAATGGGCCAGCTATGGATCTGTAGTCCAAAGGCTATGGCTAGGATTAGCATAGAGACTGCAACTGCTCCTTTAAGACAATGTGGAACTCACTGCCACTGATTGTGCTATCCCTGCTCTCAATATATAAAGACAGGTGTTTTGTCTGTCTATCCTGTACCCTGTTTTGCAAGGAAATTGATGTATAACTATTAATTTCTGTTTTTCCTGATTGCTACTATAAATGTATAACTTTGCCTATTTGAAATGCATCACCTTATATGAAAATAAAGCAATTTACAATGGATTGTCTGTTACATACAACTATTTGAGAAATTATAGAGCATAGGAACAAAGCTGAAATAAATTGCCACTCATACAAAGTCAGCAATCACAAAGCTATGTTAGCTAAGCAAATTATGTATGAAAGGGAGGAGACGTCTGCTCTTTTTCTGCTCTGCTCTCTGCTCAAAGGACTTCTCTGCTTAGTGTTGGCTACAATTTTGGAGTGGCCACTATCATTTTAACCTAAGCAGTTTGGAAAATGGGGCAAAGGTTTGCTTATGCGACCAAAACAAATATCCTGAAAGCAGGTCTTCTCAAAGAGCAAACGCTATCTCAGGGGAGTTCCTGATCACTCAATAAATAAGAAGCTTGTGTGAGATACAACTCAGGAAATACTGTCGAGAAAACTAAAAATTAACGTAAATTAAAACAATGTATTATTTATTTTAATTTTAAAAAAATCTTCTGGAGTCAATTGTATGAGGAAATAAGTTACTATTTTCATTAAATAGCTGAATGCATCAGGTACGTGTAAAATATTTATATAACATTTTATTATATATTAAAATACATGGTGAAAGCTTATTGTCACTTCTCTGAACCAGACAGATACGTCTCCCATGACACACCGTATACTCCTTACGGCAGTGCCTTTACTAGGTGTGCCACTGGGGACCAATTCATTACGTCATGTTTTAAACAAACTAGTATTTCAAGTTAATGTAGGACATTGCTTCCTTAAACCTTAGTCTAAATTATTTTATGTTGCACATAAATTGTACTAGTCTGTTGTACAATGTCCCTGTCTGTTTTTTTCATTTGAGCATAATGAAATAAAAGATTTTGACTTGTAAAAATAGGTATCACATCTTAATCCTTCAGTCCCTTAGCTTCATAGATGTACTTCACTGTTTTTTTTTTTGAAAACTTCTTGTTGAGATGTTAGTCAAAGAATTTATTTTAGTATTACTATGATTTGAAACATCACCAAATCCAGTAATACTAACCTGAAACTGGTATTTTTTTTATTTAAATAATGAAAATGAACCGGTTTCTTTTTAGTGGCATAAGTACATAATATGTGTTCAACATGAATACACTACCACCAGTAATATGTAAATAAAACTAGGTTCAATGTGACATAGGCTAACTGAATCACATTGTCTATTTTGCAATGTCTCTGGCAGTAGGTGCATTAATTTCTACCTGGAGTTTGAGTATAATTGGAGGAAAAGCCTTTCTCCGAAATCAATATGCGGTGTGCATTATTATCAACATTCCCGTGATGACTAGGACTGCTATAAGTGAGCTGCTCTCATAAAAGCTGGTAGACATCTCTCCTCAAGCACAGTATCTGTGCAGGATCTTAGCAGACCTGGTTTAGAATACCATATTCTCATTAAAGGTTTTAATAAAGGGACATCCATCACTTTCATTCTCTGTGAAATCACAAGGGATAGCTGACTATAGCCATTGCTCAAGGAACAAAGCAAACAATTTAGTAGAGTTTAGTTCCTTCTAATACATACACTATGTATATATGATATAAGCAGTATATTAATTGTGCTAGTGTTTTCCTTTAGAGTTACCCTCTGTTCAGTACCACATGAAATAAAAATGCAGTTGAACCAGGTCCAAAATAGAGCTGGTTTATGTTAAAGATCAGTGTCGACTGCTGTTGAAACACAATGTTACAACACCTGAAAATATAAATTAAAATAAATTTGACAAACTCAATTTTAATTTTATAAACCAGTTTTAACAGGGTTACTGGTGCCTAGTAAGCTCCTGAACAACACTTACTTATTGAAACATGGGTAAACATTATTCATCAGCAACTAAAAATATTGCTGCTTTTAATAGCAATATGAGCCTCATAAGGGAGTTTACTGTCTGGTTAAATGTTCTAATTATGAAAATGTCTTGCGTGAATAGAGCTGAACAACATTCCGAGCAGTGCTGTTGTCTTTGGCCTCATCATTTTCTTATCACAAATAGACAGTTTGTTGTAAAATCATAAAAACCAAATTTAACAATAATTTAAAAACAAAACATACCTTGGCATGCCTTATTGGTTAAATGGTGCTTACATAAAAATAGCAACAGATAAAAACACATCAGCTGTGTGAATGTAATGCTGTATGCACAGAAAAGAAGAAATATTTAGACCCTGGTAAAAACAGAATCCTGAAGTGGTCCCTGTGGACTGAGGTGGAAGTCAGTGAATCCAAATCTTAATTTTTTAACATCTCTCATTTGTATTTGAAAATGACAATCCCCATCTAAACAGATGTATGGATTGGGTTTGATTTCCCAGAGGCTGATTATGTTGAGTATGTACTGTAGCAGTGTTATATCTTTCAAATTGTTGTCAGACTCACAAACCTTGTCTAGGATGCCCATTATTTGTATTCACTGGAGTGATTTGGAATTAGAAATGTCATTTTGGTTGTTTTCTGCTTGCAGCACAGAGACAGATCTCCTGTGGGCTAAAGGTTCATCTTAAGGGGTATTACATCCATCTCATCAACTGCTTTTTAAATATTATTACAAACAGTGACTAGTAAATCTTTTTTTAAAGCTCCAATTGGTGCTTAATTATTTTCTCTTGAGTGGATTTTTTTGTCTATTTCAATAAAGTACCTGTAGTGTACTAGTAATGAAAGGGTTAGGTTATTTTAGTTTAGCAATGATGTTACTGGTACGCTCGAGTGTACATGCCTAAAAAAAAGTGTGTGTGCAAAAGTTTTGTTGAGTAACACTGATTGTGAATCAGTCTCCAGTGTTTATTTGATAGTGAATATTGAAAGCACAAAAAACAGGCCACAAGAGTGGGTCTAGTGGAACTTCAGTGTGCGTCAAACTTCATAAAAGTATTTTCAACGAAAGTTGAGAAAGAATAATTGATCGCAGCATTTTCCAGAGCAGAGACAGCAAGACTGGCCAGACAGTATTAAAAGCAAACAGGAAAAGAAGAAAAACAAAGCCTGCAACCATGAGTAGCTGTTAAGACTGGCTTACCATTTAAAAAAAAAAAGCTGTTAATGAACAAAGACTGTAAACCCAAATGGCATTTAAAAGCAAAAATGCATAGTATCACTGGTGTGGATCAAAGTTTTGCATTCTTACAAGGGCAACGCATTCAAGTTTGCACTACATCTGTAAACTCAGATAAACTCATATTGGGGTACATACTGAAGAGAATGCACCATGGCAGATTATATTGGTAAAATATAAACATTTGATAGCACAGTGGAGGATTGGCCAACATATATAGAAAGGCTGCATTTGCAGTAAGTGAAGTAGATGAAACAAAAATGGTGCCAGCATTACTTGAGTTTAATGGAGGACAAAAATTACAGCTGCTTCGATGTCCTTGTTGTGATGTCTATGGGGATTTTAAGGTGACAGTCATCCCAGTACTGCAAGCTAAACAATGTCCACTGCCCTGAATCAAATACATTTTTCTGATGCTGCCAGAAGGGAAACATTTCAGCAAGTTGAATCCTCAGAAAAGCCCTCTACAATACAACTGTTTGGTCTTCAGTATGGCCTCAGCCACAGCCTTATGGCAGTGTGCTATGGACCAAGACATTCCAGGGTGTAGATATTACCTGGATGATATAATTGTGATGGGAGCAACCGATGAGGGGCACCTGAAAGCTTCAGATAGCGTTCCAGAAGCTGAAAGAGTATGACTTGAGGGTAAACTGCAGCAAATGTGAGTTCTTCAAAGATTCAGTGACATACTGTGGCCATGTAATTGATGTGGAGGCACTCACAAATCTCCTGAAAAAGTTACAGCAGTTGTATTTGCACCACATACAACACGTGCGTCCCAGCTTAGGCTATTTATTGGACCTGTAAATTATCACAGATTCTTGACCAACCTGCCAACAAAACTGTATTGATTGCTGCAAAAAGGGAAAGCATGGCAGTGGACTCAGCACTGTGAAAAGGCATTTCAGGAAGCCAAAAATTAATTAACTTGAGAGCAAGTCTTAACACACTACAACCCAGCACTGGAGATATGTCACGCTTCTGATGCTTCACCATATGGCATTGGGGCTGTGATACTGCATGTGATGCCAGATGATTGTAAACACCCCATTGCTTTTGCCTCCAGATCACTGTCCTCAGCTGAACGAAACAATGTGCAAATTGACAGGGAAGCGCATGTTTAGTCTAGGGAGTGAAAACGTTTGGACAGTACCTCTATGTCAGAAAAGTTACGCTTTTAACTGACCATAAACCTCTGACTTCAATTTTTAGCCCAAAGAAGGGCATTCCAGAAATAGCTGCTGGTCGTATACAGAGATCTTGTTTTTAGTTGCTCAGAACTATGCTGTTTAGTGCAAGGGTACCAATCATCATGCAAATTCTGATGGCTTGTCACACCTGTTGAAATATAAAGTAAGCACAACACTTTAGAGGAAACGTTCAGTCTTCTCATTCTATTCAGTCCTCCCACCGATATACTCTCTTGCCCTATTTTCAACCTGTACATGCGCTTACCTTACTTTTAAGCAACTTCAACCTCCTCACCACCACCTTGCAACATTTTCTCTGTTCAACCAAACTGTTATTCTTAAACAACATAAAATGAGTGCTCTGAAAGAGTTAATGAGTGATGTGGGATTT
Source organism: Acipenser ruthenus (assembly GCF_902713425.1). Classification (NCBI taxonomy): domain Eukaryota; kingdom Metazoa; phylum Chordata; class Actinopteri; order Acipenseriformes; family Acipenseridae; genus Acipenser; species Acipenser ruthenus. The sequence continues at coordinate 25,297,288 of NC_081204.1, forward strand.
TTGCGACCAGAAAAAAAAACAACAACATTGTACATGGAAGTAATAAATTGTTTTTCACATTCTGGTACAGAGAGATTAGCAGACTCAAATGCAATATCATCCGGCTGACACAATTACAGGAAATATATCTGTGTGGGATATTGAAGGATTTCTCTAGATACACCGCCCTTGTCTCTAATAACTGGCAGGATTCCTATATACTTAAGTGATAACTTGTGGGTACTGGGAATAACCATCTTCCTGTGAGAACAGAAGTTGTTGTTATTAAAGAAGGATGCAGTTGTTTCCAAGTTTACTTCAAATATATTTAGCTTGTATTGTAATATCTTTTTGCAAGTTACAATTTGGCCATTCTATGGCAAATTGTAATGCTGAAATGTAATCATGAGTGCCTCCAACACATTGTTTTCCAATATGCGGTGCAGACAGACGGTCTCATCCCAAAATCCTCCAGCCTATACTTAAATCACCAGTAAGGTACATGGATGCCTACATTATTACTTAATAATTTTGAGGGCCCAATTAGTTTACCCATGTTTTTTCCCCACTTTAGAATATGCAGTTCCACTCCCTCATCGCAGCAATTCCTCAGAACAACTAAGGAGAACTTAAGGTCAGTGGGCATCCTCCAATCACATGACCAGTGCAACGGAGCCATAAAGCAGACACTGGCAAGCTACTGACCTGAACAGAAACCCTGCCAATTTTTTCTCCCTAACCTGCGGAAGTGACAGAGAGAAGGGAGTGAAGAAAATCAACTTTGCACAGCCAGGATACAAACATGCTCTCCCCCGACTGAATGACTTATCCAGCATACCAAGCACCTTTACCAGGTGAGCTTGTTGTTCTAGAAACTCACGTTACAAGAAGGAAAAGAAACATGTTTCTGTATGTCAGATTACTGCCATTTGAGGAAGAACTGCACACTTTATAAAACAAAACGTTGTTTGTAGAGGCCACGTGGTGGTTATTAAAGGGAATTAGGACCAGAAATATGGCCTCATAAATGACAATGTAGTGTTGAAAAGGTGCCAGAAGCCATTCGGTATTCAGTGTTTTAGCTACACAGGTACTCTTTACCTTAAAACTTTAAAAGTTTTTAGGTTTGATATGAGCCATCATGAGGCTATTGGTGAATAGTTACAGTTTATTTTTCATTTGTGTATCTTATTTATTATTTTTCTAATGTAAAACTAGTCCCAACGATTTTATTTATCTTTATATATGGTTTTCCTAAATATTCTTTTGGCCAATTCAGTAATACAACAGTACAGTATGTGGTTAAACTCAGTGAAATTGGACATGTGTGACAGTCGCAGTGTTAATTAGGTAAATACATAATACACATTGTTTCTGCTTCTGGAGTGTGTGTCATTTAAAGGCACTGTGACATATTCAAATCTGTTTGATGTAACACATGTGTATGAATGAATAGGCCTACTTTGATATTCATGTGTATAATAATATATGCTATGGTGTGTATACATTTTACATAATCTCAACATGCAGAACATTGTTTTTCCACATGGAAAGAACCACTCACTAGGCTATTCACAAGGCAATCAGCCAAACTGCTCAGCCTGTGTAACTAATGAGAACAAATTAAACCCAGCCTGCCCAGCTCCCCAGTGATTTGAGATCTCTGCACTAGTCTTCATGGGCCTCAGTGGGATGGTGATGTATTGAAGCGCTTTTACTGTGTAAAATTTAACACAAATATACAAGGTAGGCATATGTTGTGGGTCACTTTCTTAGTTTAATTTAGTTTAAAATATAAACAAGCATGTCAGTGACCCCTTAACCTCCTTTAAATACAAAATTAGAGGAATCAGCTTCACCATGGCCTATATCCACACGCAGATAAACAGACATCCACAGCATAACCCCAGATTCTAGTGTTATAGGATGCCCTTTTCAAGTTTTATAATAACTGGTTAAGCAGCTCTCTAGATATATGTAAAAGTGTAAGTATGGCATTGTGACAGGGTACACCCTGCCCCTGTGTGTATTTTGTTTATTTTATGTTATTCTGTATTATTATTATTATTATTTAAATGTATTGTTTAGTGCGTAAAAACACAATGTTTTGTCATCGTTGTTTAACAGCATGGATGGGGTTAAAATTCCCCATCAATGCTAAACTCGTGTATAATGTGATTGTCTCCAGGTTGATTAATTTATTGCTAATCTGGAGATGGTCACATGTATAAAAACCTGTAGCTTTGGCTGAACGAGTTTGGTGTTCAAGAGTGGAGAACGAGAGACCCAATGCATCCGCTGCTATTCCTGTGATGTTCCACTTGAATTCATTATTAATGCGTGGCAATGTTTCTAAAATCCTCTTCAGGACTAGGAAAATCATAAAACAAGTGTTACTGATTACATCAGATGTTACTCGGCCATTATTTTAAACTGTTACTCAAAAAGTGTGTGGCAATTTACTCTACCTGATTACCAGAACCCTGAGTGGCCTAGAGGGCATAGCAAATTATTCAGAGCATATTCCTTTGTTTTAAAACTCTGCCATAAAACAGAACTGTGCAATAGTATACAGTTTTGGGTGCCATTATGCTGAGCTAAAGCATAGAAATGCTGCACTGTGATGGCCAAAATGTTCTCAGTAGGATATATTATTATTATTATTATTATTATTATTATTATTATTATTATTATTATTATTAGTCGGGATTCTAAATGTACAGTAAGAATGAATTACCAATTTGTTCTCTGCTTTCTTTTTTTTTATTTCTTGGAGCGATCAGCTGACTGCAAAGTGTGTTCACCTGTACTGTAATGAGTGTAATAGCAGCGCAGGTAAAATCGTTAATACAGTCGGCGCCGCTTTATCAGGACGCCTTGGTAGAAGGAAAAAATCATGAATAAGCAGCTGTCCCAAATAAACTAGAGGCAGTTGAAACGACCTTAGTCACACTTTTCTGATTCATAATGAAAAGAAAAAGAATGAAATCACATATGATTACATGTTAAATTCCTAAACAAAATGAATCGCACCTGCCATGCTGACACGCCAACTTTCTTTGCAACAGCAGCCTGAGAAACCACAGAAGGCTCCTCCTTCTTCAAGAGTTCAATGTGGTTTACGCAAGTCACAGGGTAAGCACGTACTCACTGCATTGTGCTACGCGACCTGTGTTGCTCTGAAAAGCGATTTCCGTTCATCATTTGAAAATACTGTATCTCACTTAAACACAGTGACGTCCCAATTAAATGAAGTAAATAGCATTGGAAAGAACCGTCACCCAGAGTTGTATCCCATTTAAGCAGCTATCCCGATTATCAGGATCCCAATTAGGCGATGCCGACTGTACTGTGAAGAAAGCACTGTTCACACAGTTACAACAATGCATGTGTGTGTGTGTATATATATATATATATATATATATATATATATATATATATATATATATATATATATATACATATAATTTATTTCTGCCTTCTGTAACTAAAGTATTTATAACCATTACTTAACCAGCAGGTCTCATAAACTAAAATCTCACAAGTGAGGTCTGGTAATTAGCACTGGACCATTTTGAAATCTCAAATAGTGACAGTATCTAATGAACCAAGCAACTTTTGCTTGTCCTATCATTATTTATTATTGCAATCCCTGCTAATCATTTATTGTAGACTGTAAAAAACACTAAAAGCACATGTGTGCTCCACAGGGCCTCATGTACTTCCTGTACCTTTATAGTTCACTAAAACAGACTACTTTGAATGCTGATTGACCATGTATTTTTTTTTTAAATGCATTTTAGTATTCATTGAAAGTCACAGCACAAGAAAAAGCCAATGCCTTAAAATGTTCAATAGGCATAGCATACATGTGATAAAATTTGGGTTTGTGTGTGTTTATCAGTCAGGCCAAGTCGGTAACCATTCTGAGACTGTGCACCAAACAGCAATGAGATGTAAAACATTTTCTGACATAATACTATATCATGATTACCCTGCAACAAACAAAAACAACAAACTTGTTTTGAAAATGATTCCTTGAGTGACCATCTCCATATAAGAAATTAAGCTAAGTAGACATGTTTCAGGCAGTGGCTTCATGTACATAGGATATCACTAGGCAAAACATTTGTCTGCTTGACTTTATAATTTTACCTTAGAATTGTTATTGAGTGTTTTGAAGTCATGGGTGACCATCTCCTTATGAAGACAATATCCTTGTAAAGAGGGAAGTCATATGTAGATTGTATTTACTTGAATTATGGTCCCTGGGTTAACTGGTACACCCCTCATGGTTTCAGTTTGTGTAAATGAGTCCCTAATGAGTCCTATCCTACTGCCATCAGCAACAGCTGCTTGCTCTCTCTTCCCAGAATCCTACTGGAAAAATGACATTGTAATGCTTTCATCAGTTCACCTCTAAATATGTGCATAATGCAATTAGTTCCCCAAACCGGGATTAACCACTAGCAGAATTTGAGAGACGGACAGCTTTAAAATATTGCAGAAAACACTGAGGCTACCGTTGCACTCGTACAAACAGTACAACGATTAGGCCATTGGTTTTGTGCAACATCCTGGGTGATTCAGGAGAAATATCTGTGACACTGACACTGGCCATCACTTCTGTGTTTTCTTTTTAAAAAGTAGGACGACTGAGTAGAATCGGAAAAGAATAACATTTTAATAAAATAAAAAAAATATATAACAATATATATAACAAAAAAATGGAGAAAATAATAATTGTCATGAAACTGTATTGTTATACATGTAATAGCTGTTGTGTTTGCCTTCTGCATCCATTGTTCCCTGTGTCATTTTATGCTTTAATTCTTCAATGCATGAAGAAGTCCTAAATATAAAGATAATAACTACATTTCCAATCCTGCCAAGCCATCACACCGTGAACTGTTCAATTCAAAACCTTTTTTTTATCATTGTGTTTTTTTTTACGAAGCTCTCCGTATGAACTGAAGAATCAATATTAACAGATGTTGTTTGTTTAACTCTGAAATCATTCCAGAAAAGTGCTTGTCAAACATTTTCCCCTCGCTGTCCCTTACCACAGTTTCATAAATTTCAGTACTGCAGCATCAATATCAGCAGATGTTTTCTCTGTTTTTATCTCAAGGCGTTTCAAAACTGCTTCAGTCTGCAAATTCCTCAAAGAACTGGAAGCACCTAAAGTATAACAGCCATTGTTGCTGTGAAATTGCTAACAAGTTTTTTTTTTCTGTTTGTTTTTCTTTGCCACAGAAACATGTTGTCTTCATCTGATATCATAGGAGATGATACTAAAAAAAGAAAGAAATACATTTCTAATTAATACATGACGGATGATTGCTTAAATCAATTAATCTATATTACTGCTTGATTAGTATTTCTTAAGACCTGAAAGCGCGCTGGAATATTAAACCAAACTCTGCAGATCCTTGACTACTGTATAGCCCCTTTCACGATGGCATGCTCTATCAGGGTCATGACCCGATGTCATGCGCGTCGGCTACGCGATTTCACACTGCTTTTGAAGAAACACGGTCAACCTGAATGACAGAAGCAAATACACAACCCAGGTACGTGGTTTCACACTATGCAGGACTGTGACCAGGGTAGCCAGGAGTGCCAATGTGAAAGGGGCTTAAGTTCTTGACCATTAGGATGTCAGACTGCCAGCATCACATCTTTGTATAATTCAGTACAAAACATAAACTAGCAAAAGCATCCCTGCAATCCTCCTGAAAGTGAGAGCTAACAAAATATGTACATAAATTAAGGTCTCAAAAGTGTAGTTTTGAAAGAAATCTATGATTTCTGTATAAAAATTCCCTTTAAGGGAACATTGGAATCAACATTCAATGTATTGCACCCCTACATGACTTCCGGACATATGAGGAAAACACCCAAACAAACCACTGAACTAGCAATAGGGTGAAAAATGTATATTAAATTTCTACATTTTGTTTGTTTAAATGTCGCCATAGAACAGGGAAATTATGTAGATGGCACCATTTATGACTGACTACTGCTGCTGTTGTCTTTCAGGGCCCCTTGGGGAAGTAAGAAGTGGATCTCAATGGGTTCTTATTCTGGGTAAACTATAAATTAATTAATATTAACATCAACTTGTTTTTTTCTTAACTGAAAAAGGATGCTCACTTAGCATGGTGGTATATGCTTTGTAAATATGGTCCTTAATCTATTATGACCTTGAATCTTCAGGTCCCCTGTGACAGGGTGGCCTGCATTTATTTTTGGTACCAAAGTATTTGTTTACTCCAAGAACCTTTCCTATTTCCCTTTGTGTGTGAATGTGTGCGTGTGTGTGTTTGTGATACGCTTGAGGAATGAATTCTTACTTACCCTTTCCCCCATTTTCCCAAACTACATCAGTGTATCTCCATTCTTAGAGAACAATATAAGCAAAGAGAAAATGTAATAAAGTCTGTGGACTGTGGGGTGGAGCAGGCAATCTGGAATCTGGTGTTTTAGTTGAAACACTGTTACTTATATTGGGAACATTATTGGTACATGTGTAAAAGTGTACCCTTTGGTGCTCTGGGATTGTAAGCACTAGTTAGCAGCGATGCAAGTCACTGAACACCGCTGGACAAGTCTTAGGCAGGTAAAATGGTGTTTAAAATGCCAGTGTTGATTGTGTATCTCCCGTTAACCTGCCATTGTTACATTCAACTGTTGGTGGTGTCTGTTGGGCATGTCATGTATGAAATAATTGCACCATTAACCTGGACGCCTGTCCCCTATATATTCTATACATCTATCACTGTGCCAACACCTTTTTACACAGTTCAATGTAAAGTACAATTTCTGTCTTTTAACATGTTGTATTTCTTATGTCTGTGCTTCATAGTTTTTTATTGTGCCAAGCAGAATGATACAATACTGTTTTATTATTATTTGTATTACTATTGTACCACACTTGTGGGTGTATCTGGCATGCAAATCTATTTATAAATGGAAATTGAATGGTATTTTATTATATTGAGGAATTACCATTTTGTTTATGATTCCATTGAAGGCAGTTGAGTAAATACGTGGGTGTCTTGATTTCAGAGAAAGTGTGAAATATAATCCTTTACAGTCTGAGCACAGACACTGGACAGAACAAGAGACCCTGGCACTAATTTGCGTTTAATGTCAAAACTGTTTTAAGCTAACAGATATTTTATTTCTTTCAAGCATCCTCATTTCAATGGCTCATCAGACACCATTGTGCTGTTGTCTTCATGCAGCATGACATGCATACATAAAAATATCATTTGATCTGTTTAGAATCTTGGAGTAGGAGTCTTGGAGGATTACTGTTGTTTTACCTTGCCAAACCCAGTGGTAGGTAACATTGGCAAAACCAATATTTAATTAGTCTCTACTCTTACGATTATAAGCAATAAACTGTTTGGATTGACCACTTGCTTTAAGAAAGAAGACACAAGGATGCTTATTAATAAAAAAAAATAAAAAAAAAGTTTGCTATATAACAAACAGATTTTAATTGTCTTGAAAGGAATTTGAATTGAATTGAATTTTAATTCATTTGGCTGTTTAATCACTAACTGAAATGGCTCCTAATTGCTCAATGTACTGTAATATGTAATACCGTTTATTATATATATATAAAAAAAAAGTATGACATCTCTTGAAAACAGAACCAGTATTTAATTCATGTTATATGTTCAAATGAAAGTCTCAGAAACAGGGGACAATATACATTTTCTTAACAATTACATAACCATTGACATTCTGTTGGCAATTTTAGCTAGTAGTAAATACCTGAATACCTGATGAATATCATAGGTCTTATTAGCGGTATTTCCCAGGCTGTTTTACTGAATCCAACTTCATTAATTCAGTGCAAATGCAGTAAGAAAAATACTACATGTTAATACGAGGTGAATCCCATTTGTGGTATCAGGAACAGTGTATATGACAGAAGAAATATTGCGTGGTAAACACTCTACCGCCCTTTAGTGAATGAGCCCCAGTGTTCATCCCTCTGTCAAAGTCTGTCAGATCTGCTGTATTTTCCATCAGGACTGAAATGATTTGCAATAAGGAACTATTAATATTACATAATTTAGGCTTTATTTTCAATGATTTATACCTCATGTTTTATGAGTCCATATTTTAGAAATAATCACAGTTTGAAAAGTTTCACATATATCAAACTTCACTTTATTTATAAAATTGTGAACAAGGGTCAGTATGTCAGGGATATCATTTGCATTGTATGTTATTCAGTCATGTAGGAGATTGTGACTGGCCTGACCCAGGGCAGTGGGTAGTTGCTGCTTCCCAGCCAGCAGCAATCACCTCATCTGGGTTAGTTCTGTGATGTCTGCATACACTGCATGTTCTCTGGGTTGCTGTTCTTGCTCTCTGCCTATCTGTCTGTCTACACTTCCACTGGTTGCTGTCTGGAGTGCTGATCTCGCTTCCTGACTCCACGACTGATTACTATTCAAAGGATCTGCTTCCTGCATAAACCCCAGCTGAGCAGGACTATCTATCTGACTTGCTGGCTTGAACTCTCGGCAAACAACCTTGTTCATTTATATTGTCAATAAAGCAAGACTGTCGCAGCTGCACATCATTTTGAACCCTTCTTCCTGCCTCAGCGCAGCTTTTCTAGTGTCTCTTATCCACCCTCGTACATAGATAATCTAGGCAAACATGTTATCTTTATACAGTATATACATTGGACGTGTGTCTGATTCGCTGATGCACACACATTCTCCTTCAAGCAGACTTGGAATATTCCACTTTTAATTAATGTTAGTAGGTTTAAAATATCTTAAACTGATTGCATGGTCTAAAATGCCAAACCTTTGGAGGCCTCCTCATAACTAATTAATCCTATTTGCAAAACAGTCCAACTGGCACCTTTGGGGATATTATTCTTTGTTATCAAACTTTCTATTACACTGTACCATTTGAAGTGTTATCTCAGAGAAACACAGTGTTTAGTGTTGGGTTTTAAAATCTGCCTTCCTAGCTTTATATGTGTTTTAATGTTTCATAAATAGTTATCAAAGGAATGCTAGAACGGCACTGTGAAAATTATCAAGGGGATAAACTTTGGGGTTAACGGATGTGCATTTGATATTTACATTGTAATTACATTTCTAAGAATATCTTGCTAGAATATAGTGTACTGGAAAAGTGGAACACTATCCTCAGAAGGAAAAGTTGTTTCCATCTATTAAGACCAAGAGAAATTCAAGAATATTTATGAAGCACAATATAATAAATTACCTTCAAAAGGTTTAATAGCGGGCACTAACATTTTTTGAGAAACTTCCACTGATCAATTATTAAAATAAAAGGTGACATACTCAATTATATAATTTAGGCTAAAAAGTACATTTACAAAATGTGTATGTGTGGTGTATGTAAATCTATAGTATATATATATATATATATATATATATATATATATATATATATATATATATATATATATATATATATAACATATGAAAATGCATACGTACATATGTGCATTAACTGAAAATTCATTGAAAATGTTTTTTCTTTAAATATACAATTACATTTCTTATGTAAAATGATGTACAGATATTTTACAATGTGTATCTACAGTTTCTTTTTCAGGTGTTTTCTTTTTCATTTTCTGTCAGCTGTACCTGTACAAAAATAACATGCTTTAAATAAATGTATTAGGCTTAGAAAAGTCCAACTAGAAGTCACATATGCACCTGTAGAAAAGCAAGTGATGCCTGCATAAGAATAGGACTGACGTAAGTTATGATGCACAGCATGTAATGAGATAATACACAGCTTGGGGTAACGCGATTAGTAATTCATCAGGTTATGTAATGCACACACATCCTATTATACAGCAACCACTTATTTCATTCCATTCTGAAAATTCTCTCTGTTTTTGTCTTCCTCACAATTGCTCTATCAATACAATAATATATTTGAAAGCAGGAAGCACAAACAGGTAATCAGCTTGGAAATCCGGTAGATTTTAATTATAAATGAATGCGTCAACATGAACACAAGTTTCCAGAAAAAATAAAAAGCGTGTGTTTAGTGATACCTAGATGTTATAAAGCAGGCAAACTGAGAGAGAGATTACCTAATAACACATCACTTCACAAACAAAAAAGGATCTATCAAAAACAGCCTTCAAATAATGTCTTCTTAGCTGCACGTTGCAGATCTGTCAGAACACTCTGTTCACCTAAAATAAGACATGACACTCACATGGCAGAGCTGTAGATTTTCCTGTGATCAATTATTTATAATGAGTGTTGCAATAGTCCGTCAAACTGGATTTTAATCATAGGTGTAGCAGGCTCATTAAGGTGAAGGACATGTGTGCCCTAAAAGCGATTTCTTTCTAAAGCCATTGCTGGTTTTGTCAAAATTAAAGTTCTTGGCCACCATCAGTATACCATAGCTTCTCCACACTCTCAGGGCCAGTTAGGGATTATCATGGTGATGACACAATCCATTTCCTTTGCTATTGCTTAATGTTGTCATTTCAATTATTTTGGTGTCAATTAAACGCAATTGCAATGGCTTACAGCAGCGGTTCTCAAACTTTTTAGGGCGCGCCCCCCTTCCTCTTGTCTGTGGTACTTGACACCCCCCCCCCCCCCTCCTGTCTTCAACATTTTTTAAATCCATTGATGGAAATGTCCGGTCTACTGTTAATGTTTTCAAGCAAATTGGCTTCATCACTGCCATTCTCATATCCACTTTGAATCTGACACATTATTTCTCTTGTCCAGCGCTTCTTTAATCTGTTCTGTATACCAGGCTGACAGAGGGTGGGATCGCTACCAGTACTGCATACAACCTTCTGATTGGTGGAAGTATTATTGGCGATCCAATCAAAATAGCAAATAAAGTCCAAATAAAGTATCCGCCCTTTATATGGTATAGCCTGTGTGGTCCAGTGGTTAAAGCAAAGGGCTTGTAACCAGGAGGTCCCCGGTTCAAATCCCACCTCAGCCACTGACTCATTATGTGACCCTGAGCAAGTCACTTAACCTTCTTGTGCTCTGTCTTTTGGGTGAGATGTATTTGTAAGTGACTCTGCAGCTGATGAAAAAAAAAAAAAAAAAAACCCTGAACCTTCTCGTGCCCCCCAGGATACAGTTGGCGTCCCCCTAGGGGGGCGCGCCCCCCAGTTTGAGAACTGCTGACTTAGAGGACACAGTGCTAAATGTATCTATAAGATGACTTAATTTGCATCCTTTTACCAATTCTTGTAAACCTAGTTATTCAAGCAGAAATACTGTAGAGACTGTAAGTAACTACAGCAAATGTGATTTGTTATTCTGATATATTTAGTATTGTTTTGGTCTTAATATGCAGTTATGCACCCTCATTGGTATGTATATGTTTAAATATCAAAAGGATGTTGAAACGTGCAATTGGAATAAATGTATCAGTCCATACATACGGTTAAACATAAAAAGGAGAAATCCTTATTTTGCATCAGTGTTGACTTTAAGAAACAAACCAAGCCCTGAATTAAATCAAAGTTTATCATTTTATACTTCACTTCAAAATGACAACTGCTATTATTCCTGTCTAATGCAGTTTTCTATTGACTTCTTTCCCTGTTAATTGAGCGACTTCTGATGCAGAAAAAAGTCTCTGAGCCCCATACAGTATAAACCACAGTTCTGGTATTTGCAGAGTAAGTGTATATTGTGTATTTGGGAAGCATTACAATAAGAACACATTATGTAAAGACAACTACTAGTCATGCTGTTCAAAAGCTGAGCTAATTTAAATTAGAAAATGCAACATTTTGAGTTATATTTCTAATGTTCAGTCTTGGATTTGCAGCAAGCTGGCTTCTGGTTTCAGGGTTATAAGCAACAATTGTTCAGAGCTTTGAACCTTTTTGTCTGACTGCAGAAAAGACTATAAATGAATATAAATATCCTCATACTAGCACTGTTGCCAGTCCATTGAAGAACATCTGCAGCCTTTTGGATTGGTTGCTTTTTCTATCGACTCTCCTTCACTAAACCTGGGGGAAAAAACAGTTCCAAAATGCTGAATCTGTTTGCCTTATTTCATTAAAAAGAATGTTTGATTCAGTGTCGTGCCGATCCACCGGTCTAATCCAGTCGTCTGACGGTCTGTCTCAACGAAAGCATTGGATCAATGATGCATTAAAAATATGAAATTGATCCAACAACTACATGCAGTTAACATATAAATTAAAAATAAAATATAACCTCTGATATCTTCCAAGTAATTACACCACTCGACCCTACTATAATAAGCTAATAGAGTATGCCAGCCATATACACACATTATACGCATACTGTTCACATAGTGATTTAGTATTCCATATCTAATAAATACATTGATGAAGGTTTATACTTTTTTTACAATCCATCGTGTTATTTAATGTCTAGGTCGTCTTTTCAGTGTTCATATGCGATTTGGTATTAAGGAGCATAGGAGAGAGTAAGGGCAAGCAGGTCTTTTTTTTATTATTGATCCCATGGTGTTAAATGTAATTATGATATCTTTTCATTTTAAAGCATGTACGAGTTGCTGAGCACACCGCAAGTTTATCAACCATCAACTTAATTTTTATTTTTCTGAGCCCTAAAGGTATATTTTTCAGCAAAGATGCCCAACCCTGGCAGCACATAGAACCACACACTGTTCTACAAATTACCTCCCCAAAGCAACAATATATATATATATATACTGTATGTGTAATTGCAAAATAGTGCAATTCATTGTAGTTTTCATCAGCAAATATGAAAGCAGTGTATATTTAATAATTGTATTTAACAATTGCATCACTCTGTAATATGTACAAGTCTTCTAACCACTGGAGAAAATAGTTATTTTGAGAATAAAAAGAGCGTGTAAGCGTGCAACCTCAAGGATCCTTGTGCATAAGGAAGGCATAGAGGGATCTACCACAAACCTGGTGAACGTTTGCGGAGTAACCCAGCCGCAGTACAGATCTCAGCCAATGAGGCAGCGAATCAAACAGCACTTATTTGCCTTCAGTTCAGGTTTCCACCTTGCGGTCGGCTACATGTTGGATCCCCATTACGTGATCAGTCTTGTATTCGCTCAAAATAAACGGGTACTGTTATTAACTTATTATTTATGTTACGTACACAGAAAACAAGCTGTAAAAGTATGTGTGTCAAGTGAAGCACTTTGTTAATAATCAGAGGTTTGCTAGTTATATTCCTGGATATTAAGAGTTAAGACATTTTACTGTCGACTTGAGAAAACAGCAATGTTTATTGTATAACATTTATTTCTTTGTATTCTCAATCATTTAACAGTTCATGATTTAATTATTATAAATTATGTTTTGTTCCTGGAAGCAGCATTGCTGTCAGAGCTGTGGACTCTGAACCTACCAATGAGAGCAGCATCAATAAAAAAAAAACATTGTTTCCCCAAGAGCGTCTCCACTGTTTTTCTTCTGCCTTGCCGTCAAGCTACAGTATGGTCAGGGAAAAGATCACGGTCTATCATGACAAAACGGTTCACTGTATTTGGGGATTCACATAGTTCATTATACTTATTAGGCAGCAGTGTGGAGTAGTGGTTAGGGCTCTGGACTCTTGACTGGAGGGTCATGGGTTCAATCCCAGGTGGGGGACACTGCTGCTGTACCCTTGAGCAAGGTACTTTACCTAGATAGCTCCAGCAAAAACCCAACTGTATAAATGAGTACTTGTATGGTTTTTTTTTTTTTAAAAAGTGATATCTGTATAATGTGAAATAATGTATAATGTGATATCTTGTAACAATTGTAAGTCGCCCTGCTAATAAAATAAATAATAATTAGTATGAAATTATATATTTTTGTAGTCTTTAAATTGATGCTACAAATTGTCACCAAGTCATATTAATAATTTTTGTGAAAACGTTTGACTGTACAAAACTTTTCAAAGAAACACACACAAATACTAATCTGATCTGACAGTATTTAAAAAATCTACCTGTGGGCAGTTTGGTGCAGTGCTCCTATGCATTTCCTTCCATCTCGGGGGAATCTGAAATCAAATGTGTTTCAGATCCCAATTAAAATCACATTGATCGTCTCTGCACCCTCTCAAGTGGTCTGTGGTCCACATCAGAAAACAGGCTCAGATTTATCAAAGTTAGCTCAAAGGGGTCTTGGAATGAATGAGCATGGGTACTGAATTCATTTCTCACATCAGCAGAGCAAAGCCCTTAAAAGCCTGAATTTATAGCACAGTGACAAATCAGTACAAAGAATTGCCATTCCATGCTATACATCCCATATGGACAGTTTAGTCTATCAATCGTTCAGATTTCATAACCATAAAACCACTTTGGCAGAAAGACATGGAAGCAAAGCAGTTCATGTTCCTTTCCCATTTATTGTATGAGGTGTGTGATGACACCTCACGCTGTGTTGTTGCCCCAGGGTACTCTTTGTAAATTATATTTTGTATGGAAAAGGTTCCCCAGTTTAACACAAAAAATATATATACAGGGTGAGGCATAATTCATGCAACATTGTTAGAGTATTGTGCAAACTAGGGGGTTTGTGGAGGATGATATGCAAAGGAGAATGTATATGACGCACCATTTGGCAACCAGAGGTTTGTTCAATAATGTCAGCATTTAAGCAGAACTGAAAACAATGCAAATAATATTGTATGAATCAATGAATTGCCCTATATATATATATATACAATATAGATTACTTTATGGGTTATATAGAATAATGTATTGGTCAGAATATATTATCACACAATAATGTATGTTTCAAGATGGAACCACAGACAAGACAATGTCACATCATAAGGTGAAACATGCTGGTAAACTGACGCCATCACAAATCATACAGTAATATGGAACCAGCAACATATTTATCCTGAGTTTGGTTTTATGAATCAGATAAAAATCTGTCATGGTAAATTACCAGGTTGATCTGGAACACAAAATATATTTATTAAACTGTTCTTTATTAGTGTTAACAAAACCATCAATAGTCCACAAAAGTTTCAGGACTATTAAATTTGATTTTATTCATAAAGAATCTACAAAAAAAAAAAAAATTCTAATGCTACACAAATTTTTAGCGGGTGTGAGATCTCAAGACATCCTCAGAGTTTGAAGCTGGGACTTCCAGGCCGGTAAATATATTTTCTTACCTTGCCTATCAAAAAAGCAACTTTAAGGCCATGTTTTGGAAAATGGGATGTCATTTATCATATGCCCCCCTCCTAGTTATAGTAAAATATCTTGACCTGGTTTGTAATTGAATCACTGGTCTTATAAGTGATGTTCTTAAGACCCTTACAATTAAAAAAAAAATAGAATTACATGAATATCCAAGAGCCCTTCAGTCTCCTTCTGTACCTAGAGTCTGATTTTACATTGACCAATGTTAAACTAAATACAGCCTTGTTGTCCTATTAATCTCTTTATACTGTAAAGACACGAGTTCATAATGTTTAATCCTATCCACTATGATGAGAATTGTATCATGCTATATGTATTAACCCTTATAAAAGTGTCCCATAGCATAGCAAAGTGTAATAGAGCACGGTGAAGCATAGGTAAGCATTGTAAAGCCCAGAAAAGTATAGTAAAGCATATAAAAAATAAAAACATGGCAAACTATGGTAAATGCATAGTACTGTGTGTTAAAAATACAGTAGGAATGGCTACTGGTGTTATATGCTGCTGTATAATTTCTGCCAATTATCCTATAGATGTAATTACACTTTGTATGGGTATATAGTCATTTTAAATCTGTGTTCATTTTAGATTCATGTATTGTTACAGTCAGTTGACTTTATGAAGAATTATTACATTCCACAAGTTTGCCTCTTTTTGTTATAAAATAAATTAGAATGCAGTGCTTTCTCACATGTGCTTAAAATTAAAACAATTACCAGATTCGCTCCTCTGGGTGTGTAAATTGGAACAAGGAACAAAGGTGCATCCAGTATGATATGCAATTATTGAAATACCCCATACCAAGGAAACATATACATTTTAACAATGCAGTCCTTTCAAAATATATTATCCAATGGGATTATCAAGGGAAGCTCGGCTAAATGTGTTAAATTAAATTAAATTAAATTAAATAGTCAGTGTGACATAAACATTTACCAGATCAGCTTCTTATTTACCAATTCATACAGCAGCAGCAGGGAGCCAAGGGGGAAAAGTGGGAGTTTGGGAGCTAAAGATCACAGGCGAAACTGGTGTCTCAATATAAACTCTTTTTGTGATTCATGTCAAGTGTTAAAAGATGACCTGGAGACAAAAACAGCTGGAAGCCATGTCCTGTCAGTACTACTGCAGCTTTAAGATTTTCTGCCACTGGGGTCTTTGTGGCATTAGCCTGTCTGTCTGATCTTCATGTCAGACACAGGTGTTAGCTGTATAAGTCATACCAGCAAAGAAATTCATTGGTCTCCTATGAGAATATACCTCTATGATTAACCACCATGAACACACGACCTCTACATTTCCTAAAACATTCAGTAATCAGTCACATACATGTAGAAACCAGCTATGCATGTTACTATGACCAGTTTTACTCTCCAGATGACACCATGACAATAAAATTAAGACACGTACAGGACAAAAAAAAAAAAAAACGCATGGCAACTGTCCTTGACATTTATGGACATTAATTTGTTATGCATGTAGTCTGAAAATTTTACAAACGTGTCTGCAGATAAGGCACTAGTTTGGTAGCTGCTTCTGTATCAAAGACAAATTACTGACAGTTCACCATCTCTGGAGACCATACTTTGCAGCAGCTTTCCACCCAGATTCCCTGAAGGAATAGTCAGGTATCCTCTCAGAACAGTTTTACCCAGTAGCATTCATCATTTCAAATCAGATATGTTCTGGATGCCCATATTTGCAATACACATTATTGACAGTGCTATGGCAGGTATATCTGTTTTTCTACAAGAAAATGCAAGACCAGACCAAATGTTTCCTATTCTTGGGCACTAACCTTCACAGTTATCCCCTGGCAACATCATTGCTAGTCTGTCCATAGCCCTGCTGCTTTTCTTCTCTGCCTCAAAGACAACACAAGCCTGCATTCACTTAGCTGTCAATCCCATATGCTCAGCTTGAAATAAATGCAAAAGCCTGGACATCCACTTACTTGGATAAATAATGTGCAAATGTATACTCTTCCTAGCTGGAATCACTATTCATTATATATATTCTTTTGTAAGCATAACCATGAATGCTGTACACACTGTTTTAAGGAAGACTGCATATGTCATCCACAATGAGAGATGATCTTAAGAGGTTGTTTTTATTGCAAACTTTAAAAAGGACAAAATGGCACTTTTCTAAGCAGATAAACAGTACATTACCATTAGAAAACATATAAGGTTTAACAGAAACATGTTTCATATAGTAATTGTATTTGCATTCTATGGATTCACTCAATAAGAGCTTACACTATGAATACAGAAATTTCATTTGACATTGCCTTGACATGTTTTCTATGTTGCAACAGCTAATGGTCTATTTATATTACTTTAAAAGCAATAGTGAATGCATTAGATTTGTTTAAGAAGATTATACCTTTGGAATTCAAATGTAATTACCATCTTTTAAAGTGTTACTGAACAGGCTGTAGGGTTTAAAACACAACACATTACTTTCCCTAGTTTTCTGCTTTGTTTTACTTATTCCTGCAATATCCTTTTCAACATAATTGTGATTGCTTTGATATTTTTTATTAACATATCCCTGGTCATAAATCATTTTTGACTAGCTATATTCTTTTCCACATTGGTCATGCTTCGGGTCTTGTCGTCAAAATGTCTTCTGAATTTGTAAAATCCAATCTGTTGAATCAGAAACATTTCATTGGTTCCCACCTCCTCTCTCAAAGTTCAGTATTTTGATTGGTTCATCTGTCCTACCTACTACAGCACAGGCTCAGAGGGATGGGAACAGGTTTAGGAATATGCATGACAAGCCCTGTATAATCACAACATCTGCTTTACAGACTCACACCCAGTTACAGCAAAGATGCAAGATGTACAGGGGTTGTACCTCCAGCCATATGAATATTTATGTTTCTGCTCAAAATGTGTGCAAGTTGTTACTCAGCATAAATAGAGATCTTGCTTAAGGTTGGATTACTGGTTCTTATTACAGCCTAACCCACCAAAAAAAATCGATGTATTTATTTATTGCCATATTAATGGGCTTGTCCTGCCCCTCTGAACCTGTGCTGAGCAGGTAGGACAGATGAACCATTTAAATTGCTGAACTTTGGGAGAGGAGTTGGGGACGAATGAAATGTTTCTGATTTTAGCTGCCGATGGTATGAATTCAGAAGATATTTTGACGGGAACGCCCAAAGCAATACCTTTGTGAAACAAAAAATAGCTAGACAAAATTGATTATGTTAATACAAATATCAAAACAATTATGTTGAAAAAGAGATAGCAAAAATACATTCAAACATAGCAGAAATCTGGGGAAACACATTGTGTTTTAAAACCTAGAGCCTTATCAGGGACACACATTTCTTTCTGTGTTTCTGTAATAAATATGTATAACATGCTTAATAATTGATAACGATTAAAAAAAGTAACATTTTTGTCTAATGGAACTATACTTCATAGTTAACTGGTTGCAATATGATATTAAGGCACATATAGAAAATCTGGAACATTTTAGAAACATTTCAAGGCAATGTTAAAAAGAAATATAGAGGTGGCATGCTATAGTAGCACTATTAATCCTGCTAAATATCCCCATAATGCTGTCCTTTTTACCAGAATATCAGTTTGCAGATGTTACTGCTACATTCCATTCCAAATACATTTCAATTTTACAAACCTAACTTTAGTACCGTGGGTTTACAACATGGCAGTACAACATATGACTCACTTAGCTCCTCGATATGGCTCTTTTGATTTAGACATGAAGTACCCTAGTATGGCTCTTTTTACCAACAAGTCTTGGCATCTCTGCCAAACAGAAACACAAGGAATAGATTTACTAATGCTTAGATCATTTTGTATAAAGGTAAGTGATTAAAATGTTACTTAAATGGACTTTAAATACTGTACTTACATGCGATGATAAAAAAAAAAATATATATGTTACATAACGCTATTAAAGGGATGTGACCAATCTGTGAGTTGTTTTTAATTAATATAGAGGACAATGCTATCAATTGTCGTGTATTTATTTCTATTTCTATGCAGTTCTATTTTTTCATCACAGAGTCACACAGCTCCAAAGAAATTATTATTATTATTATTACTTAGTCATTTAGCAGATGCTTTTATCCAAAGCAACTTACAGAGACTAGGAGGTGAACTATGCATCAACACCTGCTGCAGAGTCACTTACAATAGAACCTCAGTTTTACATCTCATCCAAAGGATGAAGTACAAGGAGGTGACTTGCTCAGGATCACTTACAGTTAGTCAGTAGCTGAGCAGGGATTAGAACTGGGGACCTACTGGTAGCAAGCCCTTTTCAGTAAAAGGAGGTTTCTTCATCAACCGACAGGTGTGCAGGTGCGATATGAGCCTCACCAGTAAGACAGCCTTGAAAACTTTAAATAAATATCTTTTCACACTTTTTCAGAATAATAAATGGTTTTGGGTAACTCTGATCCATCACTTGGTGGCTATGTTTACATTCTTGACTGCCATCCTTGAATTAGAATTGTAGGTAAAAAGATCAGCTGAAACATTGGTGTAATTCACTTAATTTCTGTTAAGCTTTACATCTACTTTATATCTGAAATCTCTGTTATATTATTACAGTCTTTACACTAGAATACAATACAGTTATTTATTTCTATTTAAAAAAATGAATGCAATTTTAGAGCTGACTATATTTCTGGCCTTGAAAAACATACCTGATCAAATTGAGTATGTGTTTTGTGGTGTGGAATTCTCTTGTATCAGTGTATGAACAGAGAAAGAGCTTTGATTAAAGTATTAAAGAACAAGATTGTCATAGATGACATAGTTTCTTAGCAACAACTATTACTCAAACCTGAAATAAGTTTAAATGTCTTAAACCTTAGCTTGCAAACAGACGTAGTACCAGATGTCATGTTTTTCAAAGCTGCATAATGAATGGGGGTGCATGGTAGGAAACATTTATGGAACTATTTAGCTACAATTACTTTAAGATAACTAATGCAATTTCAATAGTTTAAGCTTTACATTATTACCATATTGTCTTTATTACATTTGATATTTGGTACTTATATAAATTCACTAAACAGATACTGGAGCAGTACTTTAAAAATACTCCCTGCTCAGATGGGAAACAACTTTTACATTAATAAGAATACATTGGAGTTTACATCCGATTTCATAACACACACCTCTTGCAACCTAGCCTTGCAAAAAATGAAAAGTATTGTATAACTTTGCTTGTAAGATTCAAGATTTATTTTCTCTTCAACACATTCACTGCCTTTGACAGGATATCATGTGCATTCAGGGCTTTATAACAAGTTCAATTACAAACACACACCATATATTATCCTATCTGTTTGCACTGTAGATAACCCTGCGGAATGCCACTTGGAACAGGTGGCGTTTTACACGACGAGAATGATAGGAGTGAGTTGTTTTAACACTTTAATTCACATATTTACTCTGGTGTCTAGTTGTTTTTCAATGAGAACAGAAATGCATGTACATTTTTGCAAAACAATTTTGGACCTTTTAGAATCTCAAAATATGTGTTCAGGAACAATGCTGGAAATGCAAGGGTTAAAATGATATAACCTGCACACGGGAACCTAATGATACAAAAATGGTATATATTATTTTTTCTAATTATTTAATTTGCTTGTCTTTCATTCCAAGTAGATTGGCGCGGTGTAATCAGCCAGGAGATTGTTTTGTGTGCATATGTAATTGATCTTGTTAAAAGAAATTATCACATTTCATGTATTTGTGGATGTGCAATTATTTGGCTGCCTAAACCATTACAAAGAATATAGTATTTATGAGTGTGCATTTGATAATTACAAATCTTTTGGCTCAGCTGGTATAAAATAATAATAATTATTATTATTAGTAGTAGTAGTAGTAGTCGTAGTAGTAGTCACATTAGTCGTAGTGGTCGTAGTTATAGTTGTATTATTCATATTTTTTATTATTATTAAGCTACTATAACCCCCCCCCCATATCTAGAAGCTGTGTATCCAATTGTGATACACCTTGATATTCACATGATTTAGAATTGAGGCTGTCACCTTTAAATGGCTCAGTTTAGTTGAGTAAAAATACATGTTTAGAAAAGCCATAAACTATAAACTATAAAACTATAACATTAAGCAGCTGACAAGTCTGTATGACTTATAACTGATATATTTATGTGTTACGTTGCAATCGCATACTGATGGCAACCCAGTTCACTGGTATGCAAGGTCATGTTAAACTACAGAGTGCACAATGCACTTGACCACACTTCCTGCCAAATGAACACTCAGATATCTTTTAAGCTGGCTTTGAGGCGGCTGAGCTCCTCTCTGTTTTTTTGCTCCACTGGGAATGCATCTGTTTCTGCGTCAGCTCACGCAGAGGCACATTGTGAGCAACGCCCCCAGTGTCAGTGTCACTCAGCCGTCTCCTTGGGAACAGGACGCATAAAAACTGCTGAAGCCGTGGACATGACAGAGCAGAGTGATCAGAACCGGTGATCAGAATATGTATGTTATTATCTTATTCTGGACAGCTTCACTCGTGCACAGGATCCTGGACATGTATTTTGGTAACCGCTAATAAGAGGCTTCTACTACTGCACAACAAGTACACTTGTTGGATAATATGACAACGGAGAGCCAACCAAATAATACAGTTTAGTTCATATATGCTATGGTGTGTATTCTTTTCATACTGTTTCAAACTCCATATTTACTTGAAATGTTTCCTGTATACTTCAATAACAATACATTACAAAAATTAAAGAAATTCACCCTTCTACCATTTTCTGAACGGTGTTTCACCAATTCTGTTAGCAAGTATTATATCCAAACACACATTTTCACTGTATAACTACCATGTGTGTTTACAAAATTATTAAGCAAAATAAGCTTCATAAGCCTCATTTTATACAAAAAAAAAAAAAAAAAAAAATCAACAGGTGGAAACTTAATGACTCAGTCAGAAGCAGCCACCAGCGCATCTGTCACAGATGTTATTAAGTTGCTGATGGTGCTTTGGCACGCTCCCACTGTATACCCTATTGTGGTTTGAAAGGAGCCGGTGGCCTAGAATGCCAAAGCGGCACAGACCTTTATCTTCACAGATATGGGGTGGTTGCGTGCATACCGAGACATTAGATGAGGTCGAAGCACATCACACAAGTATTCTATAGTGTTACGATCGAACCGAAAACAATCAACCAGGAGGTGATCGGGAAGTTGTGTTAGGTCCTGATGAGGTCTGAAGGTGTAGGTAGTGGGATCATGACGCTGGCGCTGATGCCTTCTTCTTCTTCTTCTTCTTCTTCTTCTTCTTCTTCTTCTTCTTCTTCTTTTTAAAAGTATCACAATTGCCTCGATCTCAGACATTGTTAGGGAAGAAGGTTGGTGTGTAGCCTTTATATAATTCTGCTGATAATCACAATTGAATTGGTGTAGGTGAAAATATATCTGAAACGCTTTACCATCAATGAAAGAGACATTGCTCAACGCAAAGCTATCCGTGAGTAGAAAATATTGTTTTTTACGTATTAAAGAAATAATACGTATTGCTTTATTAAACATTTAACTTGAACTGGTGCAAAAAAAAGTATTAAGAAGAAAACGGTCTTGTGCATGTTTCGTTTAAGGGTGCAAAAACACAACATATATTATGATAATAATAGGCATAATACATATAATAATATTTGATACTATAAATGATTCATTTTAAATTATTCAGTGTTGTGTGTAAGTGTTCGATATATGAGGTCAGAGGAGCGTCTTGAGCCAGTACTGTTTTTTTTTGTTGCAAATATCAGGATGTTTAGTGTTATTTCTTTTTACTATTTGCTTAATACGTGATAGTTTTCAACAAGTTCGAAGTTGTCTATAAAATCTGGTCCTGCGAAAGTCTTGCGATGTAATTTATAGCTGGAATTGAGTAGATTTGGTCGGGCGACAGCAAACCACTCCCCCTTCTCAACCCACTTGTAGTCAACAAGCGATAGCTGCTTTTTGAAGGGTGAAAAGGGCTTGCTTTGGTTCCACAAGAGCTCGCTTGGAATTTTTCTTGTGTTTTATTACCGCGAATGCTTTCGCGTCCTTGTTTACTAAGTGCTAACTTTAATTTGGTCGGGCCTCAAGCCAGCTTAGGTTGGAGTTTAAACGCACTAAGAGGTTGACCTGTGGCGTGTGAATAGCTTTGCTGTATACAGTATCATGATGCCATCAGTGTCAACATTTTAAAATTATCATTTTTCATCTGTTTGAAAAAGGTAGGCAAGGTTCAATTTAGAGTTTTTGTTTCAAATGACGATATATAACCAACCACCAAAAACCATTGCTAATATAATTAGCAATGGTTTTTGGAGGTTGGTTATTATCGTCATTTGAAAGCCATTTTCTGTGAATGATATTTGAGTAAGCATATTTTTGTAAATCTAAATAAAAATTGCTAAGGTGGGGTGTGATTCAAAAAAGGTAAAGAACCCCTGCCTTAAAACATTGTTTTTTAGCACTCATAGCAACCAAGGAAACAAGAGCTATGAAAAACAAAACAAACAAAAAAAAACATGTAAAAGCTTGCTATATATATATTAAGACACTGGCTTATAGCTGTTTAGTTTTTAATTATTTATCGTCCAAGGTAGGCGGTTTTCTTTTGTTCCTCAAATACGAATACTGTATGTTTTATAAGTACAATTATGCTCCAAATTAAAAACCCATCCATAAACTTTATTGTGTATTACAAAGTAAAGAAAAACATCTCAACATTTTTCTCACTTTTGTTGGTGTATTCCATGTCAACCCTGTACAAGAAGTAAAAAACATAATCGTTTTGCTGGCATGAGAGCTTTCTAAGGTACATGTATTAGGGTTATAAACAGAAACAAATCTTGTTTGAGATTTCTGAGCATGCAGAAGGTTGTTTTCTCAACTGTTGCCACCTTTTTGTATTATTAAAATCTGCTGCAGTTCATTCAGAACAATGAATACAAAGGTCTCGATTAGGAAATGTATTTGAAAGTCTACGTAAGTTAACATTGAGTGGTCAAAGATTAGTGTGCAACCATGTTCTACCAGCGAGATTAAAACAAACAATATGCAGACTTCTGATTATAAGTATGACACTTATTTTAAGTATGGATGAGAATTCCTTTCTGACCACTCCTGCATATTTTACTAACTTGAAAAATGAAAAATGACAAGTAGTGTATTGTCTAATTTTGACTTTTATTTTGTACGTGGTAAGTTTTGCAATAAATAATATTTTTGGTAATAATATTTCTTATTACGTCTGTGTAATTAGGTATTACTTGCAGTGATTTTCCACAGTTTAAAACAAAGCTTTGGTCATACATTTTCTCTGAGTGATCTTCCTGTCCCCTGCCCTTCTTTAACTACAGATCAGGCTATTACAGAGTTGTCATCCAGTATTAAATCTATTCATGGTTCACTTAGATGGGGTGAATATGTGATAGTATTAGACTTTATCCTGAACTGGCTTATTAACACCAGCAGAAATTATCAGCCAATGAATTACATCTGAACCAGTGTATCAAAACTACCACCCACCCCAATAACCTCACAGCAAAACATTCTTTAATTAACTTGATTCATAACAGATGAGAGAAGTGTTAAGAGATCATGTAATTACATAGGCTAAAATATAAATTAAGTTTCATTTAGCACGTACACTGGATCACAGAGCATTAGCATCCTCCAGGACTGTTCTAGATACAGAATATCATGGTATGCATAGTTCTGCTATAAATCTTTTTTTTCTTGATGGGATTGGGTGCTATGACAGTCCATTGAGCTCCTGACCTTGACCTGACTATCCACCAGTTCTCAATCCAATATATTTACTGTACAGTTATTTCATTATTGAGTCTATCCTGTAAAGATAGACGATTTTCCAAGCATTAAATACATGAAAATATTAACTGTACTTGAGGCCTGACATATGTTGTTTTTGTAACTTTAACATTTATATTTGACTCACTTTGAAAATTGCCCCCCATTCTGTATTTGACAGCTTTTTATTTATCTATTTTTTTTTTACAAGTGTAATAAGCAGTGTTGTGTGATGCACTGCCGTTATGGCTTCTGTCCCTTGTCGGTGAAAAGAGATGAGGTTACAAGCTCTATAAATGCAAATGCAGACGAGTCTTTGTCACTGTCATATTGGTGCCATTACCCAGATCTCATAGACTGGTTGCAGCCGATCGCTGAGGTCAAAGGGGGGAAGACTGTATTGGACAGTGTAATGTGATACACTGCCACTGTGGATTTTGACCCCTGTTGGTGGGATGGGTTGAGATGAGGTTAAAAGCTATCTAAGTCTTTTGCACAGTGGTTTAGACACTTGCTTGCGGTGTGTGCGTGCGTGCATGCGTGCGTGCGTGTGTTTGCTGGTTAGCACAGACTAATAATGTAAGCAAAAAACAACAATATGATGGAGAACGCATACAATAGGATATTAAATGCTATTAAAATGGGGATGAGATCAATTATTGCTTTAAAGTCAAGGGGAATTAAATGTATTTTTTTTTAAAAGAGATACCGATAGGCTTATTTCCAAGCTAATATAATTTGCCACATCTATTGTTTGCTGTCCTGTGACTAAACTATTCAATCAGTCCCTTCACCAAAGTATAGTTTCCCAGCCCTGGAACACAGCCAATGTTATTTCACTACACAAAAGAGCTGACACCACTCACATATCTAATTATTGTCCCATTTCACTTCTTTACACTCTGTATTAGATATTGGAGCCTGGATAATTGTAGAACCACATAAAACACAACAATATGTTGAACAGCTGTCAATCAAGATTCCGACCGGAAAACTCAAGTCTCTGCACTTTTCAAGGTCACACGAGTTGTGTAAAAGCCATTCGCAGTGGCCTTTATAAGGGTGCATTTTTTGTTGACCTGACAGAGGAATTTGACACTGCTAATCATATACTTCTCCTGGGAATATGAGCAGAGGTATATTTTGTATCAATTTAACAGACACTGGTATGCATACATAACCAATCCTTTATAATTTGTAAAGGTGTTCAAAATAAGTATCCATTTATGGGAACCCTTCTGTTACTTATGGTATTTGTCATTAACAGTTAGCATTCTTTCGTTGCTCACACAAGCTCCAAGTGTGTAGTCATCATATGCTACAAAACTTTGATCGACATATGTAGATAGTGTAATGTTCTCAATAATGGGAACAGACACATGATTAATTAGATGTACTTTAATGCAACCATCTGGTGACTGGAGAACCAACATTTGCATGAAAGTAGCCAACACATGGGCGAGCGGGTTTGGAACCTTCTAGCTCCCGATTGCTTGACTCATCCTGCACGCCTCGCTACTATGCCTTTACTAGGAGAGACATTTCTTGATTTCGTGAAACAGTGTATGATACCTAACAGTTGCCTGGGCTGCAATAATTGCTGGATGGTTTAGACTGTGAAGTAGCCACGAATGAGAAAATGGTACTGGTGGTAGACATGGGCTTTATAACACTGAAACACAAACTCTTTTATGAGTATTCATAGGACTGTGAGCGTCCTCCAATCTCACAAGCCTAAAGCCAGAATCGCTTTTATGCAGAGCAATGCAGAGCAGAGGTGGGCGGGCTACCGATCCCAGAGAACAGAGATCAGCCCTGCTTTTTATTCACTTTGAATGTGCTCAGTGTCTGTCCAGTAGGGTTTGCTGTTGTGCAATGAGGAAAATTAGTCCCTGCCGGTTTCCCATCCCCCACCCCATGACGTCACAGCCAATGTGACATCCCCTTTGGAGTCCGCAGCAATGTTCGGCCTCTTTGCACAGCCCGGACGTGAACTGGTGCAGTCCAAGCTGTATGACTCATCCTGCGCTCCCAACGGCAGAGCTTTAACTGGATGAGCCACACAGGAACCGGGATTAACTGACAATTTAATAGAGACAGTCAATTCTATTACTAAGCAGTTTGGAAAATGAATACACTGAAGTGAATGCCATGAAAATATGCCCTTTATTGTTTAGGCCGTCACAATTCATTTTGGGGGTTGGTAAGAAATATGAAAAATGAATGTCCCAACCAGTTTTTCTAGATTGATAGTAAATAAATAAAAAACACTGCACTTATAGTCATTAATAAAATGTACATTCTTGTCAAGGTAAAACCTTGACATGCACCACTTACCAACAGAAATCTCACTAAACCTTTTCAGTGCCCTTGACAAGATGTCTCGTCATTTTACTGTTCTCATAATGTACTATAACTTAAGGTCCTGTTTTGGTAAAATGGTTAAACAAAGTGCATTTGGCATTTTGTCATGGCAGGAGAGGTAGAGATGATAGCAAATAGGTTAACCTTTTTTAAACTGTAAAAAAAAAGTAAATCTATGTGATTGACAGGAATATAACATGCTACTAAATAGTGAATATTGACAGTGTGGCAGAGCAGAGCCCTGCCTGTAAATAAAGTATTGGTGGTATGTGTTTTGGACGTGGTTGGCAGGGATGGGGTTAATTTCTATCCCTGCCAAATACATGTGAGAATGTGGCTGTTCCCAAATAAGATAATTGGTGCTGATTGGGAACAAGGCTCCATTAGATAGAGTGTGTTGGAGTGAGAGGCTGTCTGAGTGAAGCCTGTGTGGGGAGAGGGAGAGGGAGATAGGGGGGGAAAAAAGCTACTGTGTGAACCTTAGTCGGATACAAGTTTTTTTTGTTGAACTGGTAAATGGCTTAGCCATTTGGTTTATAGTTTAGGGATTTGAAGAAGACTTTAGTTTAGCACTCCATGTGGGTTAGGTTTTTGTCTCTTATTTGCTATTTGAACATTACATTCATATTTCCCTTGCATCCAAACACCCCAGTTTTTTTTTTTTTACTTTTATATACATTTTGCAGTCAAGTGTGCAATGAAAAAGGTCCCCTGAAGAAACTGTTTTTCTCAGAGCAGAGTGTGTTCTGTCCAGACCAGTCACGTTTGGAGCTCTGCAAGAACAGATCCAGTTTGACAAGAAATACAAGCACTGATATGCCACTATTGTAATATAATTTGTTTCAAGTTTTATTTTAAATAGCACATTGACATTTTTTCCATATATATTGTGTAATTGTAAGGTCATTATTATGGAGATTATTAGCTACAGTAGATATGCAAGTAGATTTTTTTTTTAAAAATTGTATTAGTTTGTAATGTTTTTTTATTACTCCCATACAAGCTAAAACAAATTACATTTATTTGTAAACTACATTGTGATCTATGATTTTATGTAACCTACATCTTAGGCAAAAAAAAAATATTTATCCTATTTCTTCAAATGGTTTGTTGTGTGACTGTTTTCTTCCAAATGAATTACTATTTTTGGTTTACAAAATCATGTGCACACACAAATCATATAGACTATAGAGACAGTAGTCATATGGCATAGTTTTCAAGAGTTTCACATTGTTTTAGTTTTGTTTTGGTCTGGTTTCACCCACTCCCTCCTGTAAATGAACATGTCCCTGCAGTCAACACACATAGTTACTTGTGGCCATTTACTTGTGACCAGTGGGGCCCCCTAAGTGCGAAAGTAAGAACATGAAAGAGTGCATGTACTGATTCAAATATTTGTAGAAATGTATTGGATTATAGTCACATAATTTTGAAACATTTATATGAGGCTAGCAGTGAATTATACAAATTTGGTGATCCAAGATAACATGGACATCGCAAAAAAACACGTACTTACCTCTCAATTACAGAGCTAGTCTTTAGTTGAATGGTAAGATATTTGTCCTTGAACAGTGTGATTTGCGGTTTGCATCCAGCCCTTGCTTTTCCATTCAATTTATTCAGTGGAGATGCCAATTCTTTGCAATGCATTCCCACTCATATTGTTTCTAGAGGATGGTGCCATATTACACACCATCTTCATGAATTATCCTACATATTATACAACATATATTACAATGGTCATTTTACCCTACAAATGCATGCATTTTATTTCTATTCAAAAGCAGTTGCGATTTGTAAAATAGGAGGTCATGACCTTATTAGCTGTTATTAGTTTAAAAGGTTGCTGTAGGGATATTATTTTAGCTATATTAGTGTGCAATTGTGAATGGCCTTATGCCTGTCGCAATAATAATTGATAGTGATATCAGTTAGCTCACCCTCAAAAGCTTCTGAAAATTAATTTCTACAACACGAAAGGATTGGAATTGGGGATCTCCATAACTGCCAAATTGAATACATTTCAAAAACTGCTTAAACCTTGTGTAACTCAATTTGTGGTGTTATACTTTGCATATAATCAGATTGTTTGCATTACTCGCACTGTCCATTGAACTTAGTCAGTTTTGGTCTCTGATCATATACACAGCTGCAAACAGCCCAAGGACTGAATGAACCTGTTTTCTTGATTATTATGTATTTCTTATCAGATGTCCTTATCCAGGGCGACTTGCAATTTTTACAAGATATCACATTATTTTTACATACAATTACATTATTTTTTACACATTATTTTTACATACAATTACCCATTTATATAGTTGGGTTTTTACTGGAGCAATCTAGGTAAAGTACCTTGCTTAAGGGTACAGCAGCAGTGTCTCCCACCTGGGATTGAACCCACAACCCTCCAGTCAAGAGTCCAGAGCCCTAATCGCTACTTCACACTGCTGCCCCTTTGCTGCTGGCAAGGAGATCAGCATACAATCAAATAGATCACACAATCGTTTCTCTGGTGGATTTCTTCGCGGTCTTTGGGTTGACACCATGCTGTTTGGTTGACAGAATACCTGTGAATGTTTTAGCTAATACATTAAGTTTTTTCTCATAATAGAAATGTTACCTTTTTTAAAGCAAGGGCTCCTTCCCCACAGTACCTTTAATAAGCTTGCTATTTAAACCCTTGTTTGCTCCTCCATGCACCCCTCTGCCTCTGGGGGGCAAGATAAGCTCACATCCCAGCCTTGGAGGCCTTTAGCACTGGCCTCACCTGACTTTTAGCGAGACAGAGGGGACCCCCCCAACCAAAAATATAAGACAACCAGTACAAACAAACCTGTTCCCATCAGACACTGCTCCATTTCAAATGAGTTTAATGTCGCTTGCATTCTGACTTTATTGAACTATTTTCAATATATTTTAAGTGCAACTAAATCTCAAATACTTTGACAAGCAGTATATTGGTATTGTGACGGGGATGCACAGGCTAAAGCCTCAAAACGCCATCTTTGATTCAACCTTTTATATTCCACTTTACACTGGCATGTAAATGCACCATCGCTGGGTGAAACAAGTCCGCAAGGGTGGCATATGAATAATGAACAGACTAATACAACCTTGTTGTCAATGGCACTGACCTCTAAAAGAAATGGTAATTTTACTCTATAAATTGGATTACTACCCAGATGGTCTCTCTTCTCTTTGAAAATGCCGAAGTGGATACCAAGATAAGGTATATTGTAATACTAGCTTCTAAGACAACACATGTTTTTTTGCATTAACAGTTTTTTCATGTAGACAGTTTGATCCGGCCTGGTGCCCCTAATAGCTCTGCAAACACACCTATACAACCCTTGACTTTGGCCCTTCAGCATCTCTCAAGCAGAGACCTCGCTGTGATGAATTATGTGGTGGTTTTGTGATGTTTAATGAAATCTCCATCATTTTACCAGTGACTATTGCTGATTTCAAACACAGAACTCAAAATAGGGAAAAACATGAAAGGCAAGTGGATTCTCGCACTGCTCCAACTCGTCCCCACATTCTCGTTTTCTTTGTTTTGTTTTTTTTCTTGACTGTGTTTTTCTATTTTCTCAAAATTCATTTTGAAATGGGGTATTTTTTCTCTTTGTAATTGAAATTTTTTTCAGCAGCTGGTTAAGACATTTTAAATTTTTAATTTGCTCATGTTTCTGTGTGCATTATTAACACGTTCTACTCAATCAATTTTACAGTGTTTAATTATGTCCTGACATACTTGCAGACTGATTAAAAAAAACACTTTGAAGTGTATGTTTGTAATTTGGTATGGTGTTCCACAATAGGTCCTAAAAGCATGCTGGTTTACTGTAGATATGCACTGAAGGATGATACTTGGGAATGAAAGTCAAAGCCTAGATTATTCAAATATCTCAGGCCAGATTTTAAATATCAGAAGTCAAATTTCAGACAGAACTTTGTTCAAGAAACTTGTATCAAGATAACCAATTAAGTCCAACACAGTCCTGCAAACATTATTTGAAGCAGCATGGCTCATCTCAACTTGACACAGTTGGTACACCTTATGGCTCTATGAACTCCTATCTCCTGGGTTTAGAATATATATGCATTGGGTGATAGTTGACACAACTGGACACGTAAAGGCAGTTAAGCTTGGTCCTCTCCTAGGATGACAATTAATGGATTGCAGTAGACACAACTGGACCACTGACAAGTTCCTGAACAACTAAGCTGCGTCTTATCTTGGTAAATCTCGAGTTATATCTAATTATTTATGTTGAATAGCTCTGTAGATTCCATTTGTCATCTCCACAATAATGGCTCAAACAATTAAATACTTCAGGGATCTGTAAAATGAAGTTCCACAGGACCACTGCTAATTCTAGTCCTGTATTATGTCTGCCCTTTTGAGATAGCACCTTGCAAAATCACACATTCCACACAATAACCAAAACTACAGCCTTGAGCTTGTATTAAAATGAGGCTGTCACAGTAATTCATAGATTCCATAGGTTGAAATGTAAAAATAACCATAATTCAGTGCAGACCAAGGGAAGGGCAAGTCCTTTTGATTGACCATTCATAAGGTAAAAAAACAAGATATAATGACAAATAATGGTCTATTACTTTATTGGTGCCTTTAAAACAGCTTTCTGTTTTTCTCATGGCCACATGTCTATGAAAGATAACAATTCAACATAGCTAACAGGATTCAAAGTATTCTAAGAGCCCAATGAATAATACTTTAGGACTGAATTAATGTTTTTTTCAAGGACTATATATTTGAAAAGAGTTTTTAACTCTTTTGGTACAACAATGTTTTGAAAAATAGAATACAAACATCTAACGCTCTTTAAGGCAAATGAAAAAGATGTTATGAACAGCAAACTTAATTGATGAGTATGGTCTTTAAAATAATTTATATAAAAAGCTCCTTTAAAAAGCCTTTCAAGTTTTGTGATTAGTGACAGTCTTTAAGCAGTCTAATTACATTACATTTAATGATAAGTGGAACCCATTGCCCCTTTGTGTTGCTTTGGGATTCTAAATCCTGTGTTAAGAAGATATGGTGCACGTTTTCTGATTAACTAAATATATTGACGTAACAAAAGTGAACCACACAGGTTGTGGTACAGAAAAAGGTAAGTTTATCATGTGATTATTAAGCTAACAGTGCCTCCTGATGGTATGTAACACTAACAAAGATACGCTTGGTAAAAGAATAAAGTCATAATTACAAGATTCACAATGACATTTTTGTTTTAATACATCTTTTATGGTTTCTGACAAGTCTTGTCAAATTCACTGAAAATGTCAGCAGTCTGTTTTCTTCAGTAACATGATAGTTGAAATTAACCAAAGTCTCAAATGTACAAGAAACATGAAACTGCTACATTATTTATATAGAAAAACAAATGGGTTCAGTTCTAGCACCAGTCCAGTGGGTGCTATGTCATTCTCAGCCCCGTTCTCCATTATCTTTTATAAGGTTTAAACTATTAGGACTTTGTTGAGAATTATTTAAAGATAAAACACTGCCAAGGTTTAATTTGTCAGCTAATAATTGTCCTTGAGGGTGAACAGTGAAAAAGATGATGGTGAGTTTGTTGTTTTAACCCATGGGAGATTACCATCTTACCAGCCAAACCAATCACAATTTGACACAATATACATAAATAACTAAAAAGATTAACATGTTCACCAAAAGGAAACAATAGTTGTAATCGTACTATAAATGTTCCTCTAGTGATGAACATATACATGGATGGACCACCATATTAAATATGAAAACAACATGACGGTTTTGTACAAATAAGCATAGTTTAAATAATATTGACCTTTTACTGTTTGATGTTGTTTATTTTGTTAAAGGTAAAGACCACACATGCTTTAAAATAAACCCCCATCTTCATTGTAGAAGATCTTTTTTTCCTTCAGGTGTGTGTTTACATGGTTGATAGGATGACAAGCCCTGCATATTCTTAGCAATGGCCACAGCCACAAGACACCAATGCATTTGATTGTGATCAACTCACTAAAGCTCAATACCATTTTATTGTGTTTTTTTTTCTTAAATAAAGCACTCATTTACTATCATGAAGGTCGTTTGCCGTCAGTTTGCAAGCTGTTTGGCTGACGAACTGTGTTTTTTTAGAACAGAAGTGGAATTTCATTAAAATTGTATGTTCGGTTTAAGAAAAACACATCATTAAACACAGAGGTACGACCCTTAAAGCCTAGCAATCATGGCATATTTCTCCCAGGAAACTCTTTCCACAACTGTAGACTTTTCATATTTCATAGACATGTATTTAATGTTAATACTTGTCATGGAAAAGCTAAGGAAATGTCTTTTCTTTTGTGAAAACACATTTTTGTTTTCTTGAATCTTTCCAAACCAACTGTTTTTAATACAATTTTTGCTGGTGCCTGTGCTAGATCCTCACAATACCTTGTGAATTCATTTGTAATGTGTCAGGACCAATGGATGTGTCATTTTTTATTTATTTTAATGCTTCCTTCCGATGTATCTCTTGCCATAGTTCTGTATTTTGTGATATCCTGACACCTGTTCATGTCTCATTATTTGACAACCAGTGTCAGCTGAGAGCTTGTTAAACGTTTCTCATGTGTTTCTATAACACAATCCCTTTCCTTATTCCTGCTATTAAACAATTATCATATTAGAACTACAAAAGGGGAATCATTGAATGAACATTTAGAGACAGGGTTGCAGTTGCTGATGCCGCCTAAGATATATTGACTCAATAAAAGGTGCTATACAATGGCTGTGCATTATCCACTTTGACTGAAGTACCGTACCTATAGTGTATGTAGCAGGACAGCAGCAAGTCAAGAGAAGGCCGCTGTGTCCCAGCAGCAAGGTTTTATTTAGTTGCAAATATATATTGGTTTTAGTCCGACTATGGCAGATCTAAGTTAAAGTCACTAAAAATGAAGGGTTTTCAATTTTTGCCTAATATTTACTGACACATGTTTTTAATTTTGAAAAGTCCAAAGGAGAGAATAATTGACAAAGAAAACTATTAAGTGTCAAAGAGCTGGTTTAATTTATCTACAGGAAGACAGGGATGGTTAAATAGTTATGTAAACAGATATCTTACACATTTCACATACCTTACAATTGCAGGCATCGGAAGGGGCCCACTGAGCATTCCAGTTCAGTTAGACGCTCTTTGTCCACGTAATCTTCAGGCTAATACTCAGAGAAGGCACCTGATTAAACTATACTTTTAGCCTAAAGATCTTACGATTGGGGCTGCTCTTTCTTCTTACAAGATGAAGATTATATTTCCCACCCCTACAGGTAGCAGACCCCGGACACACCCTCAAATGTCTAGAATATGTTCCCCTTATCTCTATCTTCAGAATCGCACTAGAAAAATACAGCAGGCTAAACACTGATTTAAAAGAAATACAGAGTAAAATAATTAAAGTTAAAATGCTAAAATCAATTAAAACTAAAACAAGCTGCATATAAATACAAAAGTAGCTCACAGTTTAAAAACTTTAAAAGCTGCTGGTTGTCCGTTTAACAAAAACCCCGTAAGTTCACACAGTTTTACTTCTTCATATTTCACAGTGCTGTTCAATTTCTCAGTCTCTTCCGAGCGGGTTCTTTAAACAGTCCTTCAAGGATACAAGCAGCACGCGAGGCCTTGCACAGACACTGAGAATTTGTCCAGACTTGTCCAGACAAAGCAGACTTCTGTAACTACACTGTCAGGACAGGCACCTTAAAAAGCAGGCGGATAAGCACTGATCAGCACAGAACTGACTTCAGAAAAGTGAATTATGGCTTTTCCTGTAATGGGCCAGACTGCAATTATATGTACTACCCATGTATTATGTAATGTTGAAATTTAATCATCATAAAATTAGTTAAACTCCACAGGCAGTTTTAACTACAGTACAGAGGGACTACCAGACACAGAATCAAAATGGTTTGCAAACAGTGGCATCTGTTTGTGCCTGGTCGCGCGACAGTACCTTTAATGATTCAGAGAGATAAATGCAGGTTAGTCATAGGAGGATCATTTCAAGTCTTACATAACCAGTCATTTCTGATATGAATGTTGAATGTCCATGTAATATTGTCAATCAAAATTTTAAAAGATATTCATTTTCAAAACCCACAAGCAGCAATAAAAACACACCTGTCAAAATGTTCCTGATTAGCGACCCATTATTTATTTTTCAGAATTACATATTCTCTTTACCCAAGCATTTTGTAAAGATATAAGGCAATTACAAGCATTTGTATTAAAGTTTAATGTTATGTCATGACATGCAGTTCCAAAAGCCTTGTTGCAAATATCTATGCCTTCAATTATTTTTTTTTCCTTTGTTTTGCAAAGTATTAGATAAGCCTTTGCACAAATTAATTCTATTTGGGTATCTAGCTTTATTGAGGGCTTGAATATTATCTTAAGGTTTATTTAGATGATGAACCACTTCAGGGACCATCTTATAAAAAAAGGCCCCAGCAACATCAATCACTCCACAAGCATCTACACATACAATGTATATCACTAAGGAGTGAGGCCCACTCATGTAAAGTAATTGTAACAAAATAATTCCATATATCTTAGCCATTTTGTACATCCACTAGTGTCTCAAATGTGCAGTTTTAAAAGAAACACAATATGGCACACATGTTAATTTTAAAACATGATATCAGCAACTACTTTAGGTAAAGGCAACTGTCAGTTTATATGCAATTTTTCTTCGGTTATACTCACTGGGTCATTTCATCTTCAGCTGTGTCTTCTGGGTCAAAGCATGTTACTGGCAGCTGATTGGTTATTGACAGGAAAGAAGCCACTGAAGGGGTGGGGACATTTTCATTCTCCAGGTGAAATGACCCAGTAAGTACAAGACAATCAAAAAGTGTATTTCTCACCTAGTGTAGTACCTACCATATTTCAAATGAAAATACAATTAGTTATCCAAAACAGGAATCCAAAAAACAAATGTGTATCAGTTTGGGACCAAACAACTATTTAATACAGCTGCTATAATTAAAAGCCAAGGACGTTGTTAATAAAGCAGCATAATAACCATGAAATAACATTTTAAAAAGAAAATACACAATTACACCAATGAAACCAAAAATGTTGTGCAACAGAACCAAAAGCAAAGAAACTCTAGAAATAAGTAAAATAATAAAACAAGTTACAATTATTCAGTTAATAGTAAGAAAACAAAATACAATTAGATTGCACTTTCCCAGGCAAGAATATATTTTATGCAGCAATGCCATTAACCACAATAAAATAGAAATATTGCTTCGTTCTACCCAGAATATTGAGTTAATTAGGTTACTAAACAGGTTAGGTCTATTCACCAAACATTGTTTTGCAATTCAAAAGTAATAGTATTTGTATTACTAAACCCAGTTTAGTTGATAACAGCAATCTTGAATTAATTAATTATATATTCACAAACCATATTTATTTAAAGCAACCTTTAATTAATTATATAGATTCACAAGCCGTGTAATTGGTCAAAGCAATCTTGAATTAATTAATTATATGTATTCATAAACCTTTTAGTTTGTCACAAAGCAATCTTGAAACAACTAATGGTAGGCATCCATAAACCTTAGTTAGTAAAGGCAATCTTACATATTAATTGGTCAAAGCAATCTTGAATTATTGAATTATATTTCCCAGTCTATATATTGTAAAGGCATTATTGAATGAATTCATTCATTATATATGTTCACAAACCTTATAGATTTACAAACAAATTGGTAACCACACTAATCATTTAAAGTACATAAAATCCACAAATATTAACCAAACTGAAAACAACACACAATCATAAGCTTATATTTATTAAACAAGCTATTGACCCAAAATAAGTTTCCAAATAGGCATTCATAAATATTCTAATATAGATATGAGACAAGAGACAGAAATGTGTGGCACACAATCAAAGATAAATACAAAAACTAGAGTTCAAGAGTACTACACCGTCACACCAATGGAGCCCCTCTTGTTTACAGAGACCAGCAGTGGAAATGGAAAAGGATCCATTGAATACAGCAGGTTGTGAAGCGAGTGAGAGGAAAGTGTTGCTTGTACCCATAACTCACACACTGGGGATCACAGTACAACTGCATACAGCCCAACTAATTATGCAAAGGAAGGGAGTGATAGAAAAAGTAAGCAACCAATCAATCATTTTAGCCATAGTCAAACTACAGCAGTTACGAAATGTAAAATGATTAAGGCATACAGTGTTGTTGTTGTTGTTGTTGTTGTTATTAATAATAATAATAATAATAATAATAATAATAATAATAATAATAATAATAATAATAATACATTCCCAGAACATTAAAACATAAGAGGCTGGCTTGCAAAACCTAGTTGCTCATTAATGACATCTAATGAAATGCAGACCAAACACAAAGTGTTTCTCTACTGCCTTCAGCTCTAATGTCTTTTGACCTTAAGTGCAACATCAAAGTCTATACAAATATATGAGAATGTGAGACAGACCCCCTTTACTAAGCCTAGCTCTTAATTTCCCTTGGAATGAGAAAGGATATCATTTGATCTTAGACGGGTGTCTATACACTGGGGAAGTGTCAAAATTTGTGCAAATATACTTTAAAACCCTTATCTAAACCTGAACATGTCGTTTCTAGTTTATAAAATGCCATGGTATGAGCAGGTGTTTTATTGTCAATCCCAAACTCCTGTTTTATCCTACCCAGCTGATTCATAACAATACCCCTGTGACCTTCAGACT
This sequence comes from Acipenser ruthenus, assembly GCF_902713425.1. Lineage (NCBI taxonomy): Eukaryota > Metazoa > Chordata > Actinopteri > Acipenseriformes > Acipenseridae > Acipenser > Acipenser ruthenus. Next base: position 25,335,461 of record NC_081204.1, read on the forward strand.
TCAGATGGGATTCTTCCAGCCTCTGGAAAAAAAAGCAAATTAAAATAAGAACTGGATAGTAATACTTGACACCCAATCAGTAAACAGAAATGTGACGTTCGCAAGTGATTGACTCAAAGAATAAAGGTTTTATTAAATCCGACGTCCGCTTTATTAAGAATACATTACATTATAACTTGTCCAGTGGTATAGACCTTGAGGTCCTGCCTCTATATGACGTAAGCAAATCAGGAAGGTGATATGATTACACATGAAGGACAAAACCAAACTCTTTTATGTACCATAGATCCTGCCATCTATATTAATGTTACAAATCTGGTAACATGCAGCTTAAATGATTAATTTAAAGGTTAATTTCTAATTTTGTAAAAATAAGATTTTGCATTTACATTTCAAAAAAATTCCCTTATGGCCTAAGGGAAAAACATGTGATAAACATATTTGTATTGAAGTATTAATGCTGTTAAACTTGTAAGACAGTGGATCACCCAGACTGCCTATTAGCTGGGATTCGAAGTGGTCTGTAACCACTCGATCCATTATTAAGCATTTAAATGAATGAAGGAGTACTAATACTGCTCTGATTCGTTAAAACTTACAATTTAATGAGTCTGTGTGATCTTCTTGATTATTTAAAAGTTGTCTGGATATATTGCAAGCCCAGTACACGAACAATTGACTTACAGGAGTCCAAAACTGTGTCCTCCTTAAACATCTCCCCTGAGTTTAAGAGTGTGTTCAGAGCATAAAAATAAGTACGTGGAATCTGACAAAATAATTAAATATCTTTATCAGTAATCAAGTACTGTAGGAATATTTGCATATCCTTTTTTTTAATATAATCACAGAAATAACCTTAATAACGGTATTGCTCCCCACTTCCTCTGAATTAGATTTTTTTTTGTATATTTCTTTCAACCGATTCATTTTCTTTATATATTGAAAATGTTATTAAAAAAGTAAATAATGTGCAAGAGAAAACTAGCCAGCCAAACTGGCAATAAGCCTACCCTTTCAAATCTGCATTTGAATAGTAATAGTTTGGGTATGAAATATTTTCTGTAAAGACGATTTCTGCTGTGATCACTGGTTGTGGCATCATCAAATACAATTGAAATATTCAGAATACCTGAGGCTAGAACATAAAGGGCTAGTTTTGCAATTTTCTCTCTATATATATGTAAAAAACTAGACACTCAGCTAAATCCAGGATACCAACCTTAATGCTTCAAGCAAGTCAAGATTGAGGCCCAACAGGCACCTTTCCCCAGGGAATGAAGCCAAGGTTAAGGCTTATGGGGTGGAGGCAGAATCAATGAAATGACATGTATAATAATTAAGGGTCTGCTGCAGCAAATCTTAGATGATGTATTCCTTTCTGGAAATAATACATCTGTTATCTATTTCCAATAGAGATGCAAAAGGCCTCTTCATCTCTAATCAGCAGCTCAAATGGATTACTGACATATTTCTACACAGTAATGACATTTCATTTCCAATAAGTAGAATGTCACCCCTACATGAATAAGAGCACAATTTTTCTTTTTGCAGAACTTACAGTAGCACAGCATGTAGTGTTATCTTAATTCTTTCTTTCCTCTAGTTATTTTCCCCTTTAGATTAAAAGAACGTACAAGTAAATGCATTCCGACAAGTATATTCCAGTTGATTTATCTGAATTCAATCGGTGACTTAATTAAATAAATTCAATTCTCGGAGTAATTTAAGGTGTCAAGTATTTTCCCTGCTACTTTATAATTTTCCTTAAAAACAATCTTGATAAAACTTCCAAACACACCTGCAGTATAAAAACAGATATTTACATTGTATATTTAAAGTATATATGTAAAAAGCTATTGCTAGGCAATACTTCTTTGTGAAAATGTATAATTAAATAGGTTCTGCCCACGCTTCCCTGAAACATAAAAGCTGGCACCTCAGTGCACATGGTTGTAAATTGTGTGTGTTTATTGTTGTTAATGAATTAGAGTGTGTTAGAAGTGCCCCTGTCGCATGCATTTCAGGAGCAGCTTGTGTGAACAAGGATAATAGAAAGAAATCTTGCTCACATCAGTTGGGAATGATGGCTTGAAATAGTGAGCTGGTTGTGTGCTGGTGTTAATATAGGTGCTGGCATAAGAACTATGTGTTAAAGAAAAAGATAAACTCTGCAGCCATGGAGGCTGTCTGAGCATACAGACTTGTCTGCCCATTCACAAAGATACTGCATAAACTATGGACATATATATATATCTGCAGGATGTGAAATATTTTTGTGTACCTAGTTTTAGAACCATCAGACAATGTAAATTAAAAAGTATTATTTAACTGAGTAATAATGGCAAATATATACAAACATTTTAAATGGAAGCCAAAACTTCTGCTCAAGCCTCAGCATATTATACCTGTATGTCATTTTAATCATTGTTTAGTTAAAGGTATCACCTCTCCTTCTCGTTGTCTATCATCTCTGGACTGATACGGCTACCATTTTAACGTATATATAATGAAGTATTGTTTTGCCTAGTAGAAATCTTACAGATTGCAGGAACATACACTGAAGACATACAAATGGACAAGCACAACCGATCTTTGTGTCATTGGCATATCTACAGAACAGCATGTTCTGAAAACACATCTGTGCAGTATCAGCACACTCATCTAGGGGAACTGCACCAAAATATGAGACATAGACAGGGGAAAAATATAAAATATCTACGTTAATAAAAGTCAATGCTCGTAAACAGACAATAATTAAAACACTTGTCACTAAACCCACTTTTTCACTAACAAATGTTTGACGCAGGTTGTCATGCTAGAAGCATTACGAATTTGTGTGATATATTTACAATAAAGTATAAAAAAGCAGCCTCACTGACCTACTCCACCTAGAGCTCCCTCAATGATAAGATAGAATGTAAAAATAAAACCTTGAAGTTAAAGTTTAAAAAAGCATGTCTGAGCAATTTCAGTTTCCAGGTGTGAAAATTGGACTGAAAAAGGTACATACTGATGGAGTGTGCTGGAGTTTGTAAAAACACAATTGCTTAAGGTTAGTATCCTGGATTTAGCAGGGCATCTAACTTTCATATTTACATGACTACGATTGCAAAACGAGTTCACAATGTTAGTAGACTAGGGCATTGTGAGTATTTAGAATGTTTGTGATGTCAACACCATGCATGGCAGCAGAAATCAGCGTTGAAGAAAATATTTTAACTGCAAAATGTTATTCAAATGTAGGTAAGGGATGAACAAAGATAGGTGTTTAATCAGTAAAAATAATTCAGCTTATTTTAACGATTCAACACTTTGAGTTGTTTATGCCACTTATGCTTAACTGATACTTGTTCGATATTCAATTGATTGTTAATTTGGTAATTGTATTTGGTTTTTGCTCTTGTGGTACACTTAGTTCAAACAGTTACAATGTTTGTCTGATATTTTTCAGAATTTCAGGCTTACTGTATAATTGTATTGTATACAAATATTGCAAACACTGTTCCTTTCGGTTTGCCTGAAACAGTGCACTGTGAACACTGTGCTACAAATTGGACAGTGTAGGTAAAATAGTTACGCTTCGTTATCTGTCTGAAATGTCAAAGGATTCCCAAATGAGCCTTAGCTTCGAGATACTGTTTGGCTCATTTGATTCATGTAGATTTTATCTACCTGACCCTCAGCTGTCCTGTCCCAGGATTGATTATTGACGAGTTGCAAGGCATTAGTATTAAGATATGGATCTGTTTCTATAATATAAATAGGCCCCATTGCATTTTGATAACTACAACCCGTCCAAACATAAAATATCCTTGGTAGCAGCCAAACTTCAGCTGCTCAAACCATAAGTGACAAAACAGTCATGGAAATAGACATACATCAAAATAAAGGGCATAACACTATTATGGGAAATGTATTTCATTTACCAATTGTACATTATGTATTGTATTCGTGTTGCTTCCCTGCTGGCATACATAACAACCCGTGGAAGCATAACAGTTCCTCTGTTCTTTTTGGCTATGGTATAAACAATTTAATGGGGAAAAAAATGAAAATAATTGTTCAATCAAAACACCACCAAAGTGCCCTGAACATCCTTTGGGGATGACTGATTTTGAATTGTCTGATTGCTGTGTGCTGCCTGGTCTTTTTTTACATTTACAGTCTGCCACACAGCCTGTTTAAACTGAGTGTGAAGTACTGTATAATTTTTCATCTTCACTGCTCCCTCAGTGTTAGATTGCACTGGAAGGCTGATTTTTGGCATGTGTTGCTGTCAATACTCAGTGTGGTAAGAGTTTATGCACTGCTGCACACGGTATGAAAGTTAATTCAGGAGAGATGGGCTTGGAATCAGAGTTGCGCAGAGTACCATCATTGTAACAAGCTGTGTTCTATTTTTATTTTTACGAGCTTGTTAGGGATATATTGACACTGCAGAACTACTGATCGTGTTGAGTTTTCAACCTCCTAGTGTGTGAATGTCATCCCCAAAGCTGTGTGGGTGACCTTGGAAGGAGATCATCAAATAAAGTACTGAAAGTATTGTAGTATCCCAATGATTCAGCATGAACAACATTGCTAGGTAACTTTGCTAGGTAACGTTTCTGTGTTGTGCTTAGGGCATCGTTTTCAACTCCTTCTAACATTTAAAACACTTCAATGAACAAAGTATTTGTTCTGGGCTTCTTTTAAGCGTTTATATACATTATATTAAGATATGTGTGTGTAGTCATGTCTCTAAAGTGTTATCATTTTTTCAATTGAATTTAAAAGAGAGAATAATAGCGAATACAACTTTGCAAAGAACAATCATCTCAATGATTCAGCAAGACCTTGCAAAGGTACTGTCATACTGGCACCTGACAGAGCAACTAAATGATACCTGTTGGCTAAACGTGACAGCCTTATTGGTCTTGGGGGAGTACATTGCTACTGTTAATCCATTATTACTGCCATTAAAAAAACAGACACTTGGCTTCTTTCTAATATTACTCATTTTTATTATATTATTGTTGCTATTACAAGTTAGTATTGGACTAACAAAACAATATCTGCCTGTTGTGTTTCATATCCCAACAATAACCTTTTAATCATAGTCAAGATTGTTTAGATATTTTTTTTTCACATACCATTGGTCATTGATAACACCGCTTCTTGATTCCTCTCTTGGACTCTAGCGGAGTTCAGCATTTTGATTCATAATCTCCTTGTCATTCTTGTCAGCTCGCTGCAGGGTGTATATAGTTTCCAAGGGTGTGAACAGGTTGATGAATATACATGACAAGCCACATTCAGCCATATTGTTTTAGTCACTGAATAAAACCCTGATGACACCAATTGTAAACAGTTTGTATTCAAACAAGCAGTGAATAATAATAAAAATAAGGCATACAACCACCATATTTCAAAGCAATTATGATTCTTCACTGCAGGGTGCACACTTTGGCAAAGGGGGATTTCATATTGTGGATAAAATACCATTCTACAGTCAGCACTCACATAACCGACCCTATATAATTTTGACTTCAGTGACAGTTAAAAGAGTGTGACGCCTATCTGATTATTTCATTTTGGCCCGTTCCAACCCTCGTCCGTTTTTCAGGAAACCCAAGAAGATACAATGTCAAATACAATGTCACATTGAAAGGACTGTGTTTCAAAATAAATATGCTTTAGATTTAGATGTACTGTAGTTGGTTACTGTACTATATTTTCAACAGAAGTATTTTAATTCAGAATGATATGACTCTGAACATATCACTTACCAAAAGAAACGACTGTAGACGTGGATTGTACAGTACATTTTTTTTTAAATCTGGTAGGTATTAATTTGTAGCAGTATGTACAAGTCCACATTAAGCCCCAATAGCAAAATGAAATAAAAATGTTACCCTAGCACAGAATTGCGTAAAATGTAAAAGCAATGTAGTTTATAAAAAGATTCAGAAAAAAACAACACATTATCCAGAATTGAAACAGTTTTCAAAATTACATGTGCTGCTCAATAAGGCTCTAATTTCACCGTGCACTTGTAAATTAAAATGCACACAAGATCATAGATTTTAAAAAAAAGATACTTCACAGAGTTTCTAAAACTGTTTAATGATTAACTGTTTCAAATTACCGTAGCTGGAATCGCTCCTCTTGTTTGTTTATTTGTTTCTGTAAAAAATGTGGGCTGTGACGGATAATCAAATACATTTTACCATTGAAGTGATGGGCTTTGTATCAGAAAACTGGTGACGGAGTCGGAAATCGTGTGTGACGGGTAAGTGCATTAATTTATTACGTACGGTATATATAATGGCAATTGATTTTATTCTTAATATGAGGACTGTAAAACGTATATCTGAGTGTTGACTGCATACAAATACATATTACTCAAAGCAAAATTTGTCTATTCAAAGATTTAGAATTTTGAAATCTGCATCATTGCAGATCAATAAGATTTTGAAGCAGGCCCTTAACGTATATGTGCCTGAAATGAAAAGAATCGATTTGTGATCAATAATATGTAAAGAAAAATAAAAAAAAATTTGATTGTGTTGAAAAAGATTTTTTGAGAATACGTACTCAGTGTGTTAAGGCTAAGGCCTGAGGAGAGACCTGTGTGTGTGGAACCTGAAAGAAAGGGATTGTAATCCTTGGAAAGTATCTTTTTGTTACTGGCAAATGGTGTAGCCATCCAGTTGGTAGTTTAAGGACTTGGAAAAGTGTAGTTTACGCGCTCCTTGATGGAGTTAGTTTTTTGTTTGTTTGTAAAGGAATACATATACAGGTACCATCCTGTTTCAACACAGTTTCGTTGTGTACGTTATGTTTTCTTATACTTGAAGACAGCGGAGTCAAAACCACACGCCACAATATATAAAAACTGAACAGGTAAATCAGTAGTTTATTTCAACTACTTTCACAATCTTAACTACTGTACATTAATAAAGATATTGCTTTGTGCATCTCAACAGTTGATCATTTTTAAAGTTTTGATTCATATCCTGAACCCTAACATTTGATGAAATGAAATATCCCATCCAAAATGCAACTTTTGCTAAAGGCATATTTGAAAATTGCTGCAACTCTCTAAAATACCTGGCAAAATAACTGAAAACCAATTGAATGAATGCCAACTGAAAGTAAAAGAAAAAAAAATACATCAGACCACTAATTATAGTTAGCTTTGGTTTCTACTCTTTGTAGAAATATAATGCAACTTCTATAATTGGAATGCTTCCTTATGGCAAGGCTGCTGTGTCTAAACAAGATTTCTTCATAGGATCACACAGCAGTATTGACAACATTGATATACACAGGTAGATACTGTAATACAGGTATAATTAGATGTCACACATGTTTTTCTATATCATGCACCTTGGGTGCTATACTGTATTAGGCTTGCCACCTCTGAGACACAAAAGGGTCCAAGTGCCAAATATAGCTAATTATTACAAAAATGTTTTGGAGAAACATTGTACACACACAAAAAACACAATGTATGTATTTTTATGTTTTATCATTTTTCTATCCAGTAATGATGCAGCAAAGCCTCAAATAGATTGATAATTTGGGTAGATATACTACTGTAAGCTTTAGATGGACCAAAAAATAAATAAATAAATAAAAAGCCTAACTATATGCATCCCGGTATGATCACTGTGCTTAACTGTCCCAAGAGAAAGAATAAATACAGGCAGGTGGTAACTCTATCCTATATACAGAATTAGGACACTAGCTTGATACACATTCTATTATGAAAATACATATAAAAATGATTAAAAGGCATGGGACCTGTACACATTTCACCCTATAAAATAGTCTTAATGATAGCATAAATTATGTATGAGTTCCAGTATATTACATTCCCTATCCAGGGACTGACAGGGTGCTATATTTCTTTCTTTGGTTCTGTCACATAATGTCATAAGTTAGTCATGACCCAAAAATAAAATAACTGTTTACCAGCAGAAATCAGCAATATTAGAATTCGTGTCCTGGTTGTTACACTTTATAAGGAAGAAGATACTTGCAGCCAAAATATTCGTAATGCACATGCATGAAGCATCCGGTGTGAGGAAATCTTTAAGGCTCAAACCATACTCTATTCACAGTGGCTACAGCTTGGTGATTATAGTGATTTTTTACAACATTACTGCGTAATAATCCCTATGGAAGGAACGCTCATTTCGAATGGCTGAGAGGATATTCACTGCCAGATTTGGACCTCCAGCCAAGCACTAAATTAACTAATTATGTAACAAAATATACAGACATATCTTGTTACCATGAGGAGATTTCCTAATTTTATTTTTTATTTTTTTGTTTATATGTGTCTTTATTTGCTTCTTTACAGAATAGCAAAAGACAGTACCATCAATAATAAAGGACGCTGCTTTTAAATCACAATCCGTATGTATGAGGGGTGACTTAAAATGAAACTGTAAAAGCTGCATTTTTAGAGCACAATCAGGTACTATCAGGTATACAAAATGTATAGTGGGAAGGCTTTGTAACACACAATCACTTTTCTGTTGATATAAAGCAGAAATTACTTATTTCAAATGTATATATGTTATTATGGGCTAAAGAGTAAGTAGCTGGGTTCCGAAAAATATAGCATTACATCCCCACGTGTTACAACTGTTTAAATAACGTACCTGTAATATTTCTTTACATTGTTAACATCCTGACAACTTTTTATACTTGGAACTTAAATAGGTTTCAAAGCTCTTTTCAAAATGGCCCCTCTGTGCACTGACAGTGTAAGAATTATTGTCCAAATTATCAAACAGGTAACACAGCAATAGAGATCCATGATGTGGTATGGAACAGAAAAGCCAGAGCTCTTCCTGCTGTGATTTAGAGGACAGATCTCAAACCTCTAGAGAGTGCACTAGAGAGGCCACTGTAAAGCTACGTCTTGGTGCTTATCTTGTAAAGCTACGTCTTGGTGCTTATCTTGGTGAGAGCCGAGTTCAAAATCAGCATGAAGTTTTAACATCTACTCTCATAAAATGGAAATCATAGTAACAATTACTATAACAACTGTGTAGGGGGGGTAGAGGAAAAATGTAGTGCAGGGCTGCGATAGAGGACTACATCACCCAGAATGCCTTACGTTTGTAATTACGTTTGCAATTAAATGTGTGTGACAAATGGAAACCACAGAACTCTAAGGCTGGGAATACAAACACATCTCTTTGCATCCAAAGCTGTTAGCACTCGACACTAAACATCTCTGATTTGGTGAAGTTGCTGAGATGTGAAGGTGAGAGGATTCTGGGGGTTGGCACTTTGGAATCTACAGTATATGGTCATTGATGCACATCTGTATTTGTTGTCGGTTTTTAAACCACTAAAAATGCTGGCTTACTAATTAATATCTTGGGATCCCTCAATAATCATTCTACTCTCTAAACATTTGCAACCGATAATGAGCAAGCCATCTCACAAGTGCAGGGGTACCCCAAGATTAACAGTATTCAATGTTTTATCATATACAACTAACTGGGGGTTCTGCATTGATTGTAAAGGTAAGGATTATATTTTGTAGTTCTGTATTATATGGTGGTCTTAATGTATTTTGTACATCAGACAACAAAAGCAACCTTTGATTATATTATCCTCAGAATATCCTCAGCTCGGGAGACCAAATGATTGTGCTTTATAAGCTAAAAACCAAATTAGTTACAGTAGTCTGTGTCTGCTATTTGACATGCTTCTGTACAGTATAAACAGATACTACATCCCTGTGCTATTGGCAGACACAATTGTGTGGTTTATTGCATTAATTTTGTGTATAAATTACAATAAATTAAGCAAATAACATTTCTTCTTGGGCTTTGCACAATAGCATTCGATACTGAGGATAAGAAAAATAATGGTTTCTATAAAATAAAATGGTATTGGCTACAACAGTCTACTTAAATCAGGTGTCTCTCAGATAATTCCTATAGTTTTAAAATCATTTTTAAAACCCTTATTAAATGTGTTACCATTTCCAATGCTCCACATACTAGTGTGCAGTTGAATTGTTAATTTCTATGGAGCGTCTCTCTCGTCCACGTTGATCTGAAACTAGAATACAGGTATTGAACCTTTTGTGCAAGTTTAACAACAGAGTTAAATATTACCTCTCACATCGCAGAGAGAAAAGACTGATTTACTGTAGGGAAATGTATTAAAAAAGAATGGATAATAATAATAATAATAATAATAATAATAATAATAATAATAATAATAATAATCCCCTATGCTATTACAAACCAGTTTCAGTTATGTCTCTAGTATTTACAAACAGCTTAGCTGAAGTTGCTTTTAGTTTGTCAAACAGATGGCATTCATACTCATTAAATTGCCTTTTGTTCCAGTATAGTATTTTAGGTTGACATGAACTATTACAACAAAGGCACAGGTTACATACAAACTGAATGCATCAACACATGTCGAAGCGCCTTCACATTTTTACGAAAGAACTCAAAGTAATAAATCAGTGCCCCTTCTACCTTACAGCATCCAGGGACCAATTAGAATACAGGTACCAACCACAGTGCTGTACTTTGGGCCAACAAACTCGCAGCTGTATGCACATAAAACAAAAAACCTAAAACATCAAAAGGTGCTGTGAGAGGTTAACATTTTCTCCTACAAATGTAAGTGTGTGGTTTAAAACTGTTCTGAAGTCACCTTACATGCCTGGCATTGTAATGTGAACTACTAATACATAAAATACTAACCAAGTTAGTGCCAGTATTCACTAAAATTGTTAATAGACTGCAAAGTATGCATTGGTAATTCTTGGAGCATCTATATTGAGTACAGTGCTGGCATAAAGTCGCTTGGGGGTATATCCACACATGTTGTGGCTTAATGTATTTAGTTAGAATTCTGCATTTTGTTAGTGGCACAGAGAAAGTCCTAGTCAACACAATGACAAAAAAAGCCCATAGGGACATTGTTGAAGCCCATATTGCATGGTTAATAACTGAGGGGTAGATGTACTAAAGTGTTGCGGCTGTCGCAAACCAGTTGCAAACGAGTTAAAAGTCTAGGGTGAAATGTACTAAACAAGTGCAATGCTGCTAGGTTTGGGGCAGCAGTTTTTATTTGCGGTTCAGCCTTAAATTAATATGTAATTATGGGCGTTTCTGCATACATTCGCAAAAATGAGGTCGCGATGGTCCAATGAGGGCTTCTCAAATATTATAATGAGATGTACTGAAGCTGCCGACAATTGCGACACTTACAATTGCATCAATTTTTTAAGGACTTTTGAAAGCACGTTTCAAACAGTCGCAATTAGCAAACCTTTAAAAGGCAGTATGAAAAACATCCCACAACACTCTTCGATTTAAATGAAGACCAAATTAAGCACCCTGCATTATCTTGCCCCTGGGTCCTTTTTCTGTTGCTGGCATTTCCCAGTCCGCTTTTTCTCGTGCATTGCCAGTTGTGCTTAATGCATTTTTGAGGCGAACCCCCAAATACCTACTTTTCTCTAAAAGCAGGGTGTACATACAAGCCTTGAAAACAAATTTCTATGACTTTTCTATTTTGTGTTAATTGTCTGTGCTAAGTAGGCCAAGTTAAAAATAATAATAAAAAAACCTGCTAAAATAATTTAGTTTCAACTTTAAAATAATTTTTTATTCGCATTGTAAACTAATGTGTACAATGCAGCAGCATGATTTATTTTGTGTTACCGGTAGCTACAGGCTAAAGTAAAAAGAGTGTGCTAGGTATTCATTTAATTTTACTACTGTACTGTATACTTTATAGGCCTATCCAAAACACATTACTGTTATTTCAGCACAATGATTTATACATTGAGCACTATACATGTATGTGTGTATGATTCAATTGTATTTGTAAACCTCACTCCACCTTATGTCGGACAAACATGTCTGGTTTAGCGAGGGGCTACTGTATGATAGGAACACATTTATTTGGGGGTGATGGTGGGGCCCTGTGGCAAAGTGCCCGCCCCTGTGTGTATTTTGCGTGTTATGTGTTGTATGTATGGTGCGTATGTTAATGTTGGTGTATAGATTGGTACACGGGATATAAACGGGTCTGTGTTTCACGTGTATTTAAAGTGTAGATTTGTATTTAGGCACGAGGAGAGCACAAATCACTTCACGTGCTGGTTAAATGTAATATGTGAGCACGGGGTTGCACAGAATTAATTCACGTGCTGGGATTCAAGTGAATAATTAATTAGTAATTGAATCCCAGCACAACAGTATAAATAGGCACATTTTTAGTCACTCGGAGTTAGGTGTTCGGAAGAGGAGAACGGGAGAGAGAGAGAGAGGAGAGTTAAAGATCGTAAAAGTAAAGATAAGTGTGTGTACTCACCGTGTTTGTTTGTCTCCGTGCACCGTTTGTGTTTAGTGCGTTTTGTTTGTCTTTTTACTTTGGCGTATAGTGCCGTGTCCCGTGTTTTTGTCTGTTCAAACCTTTTATTTTCTGTTCTGTTTATTAAATGCTGAGCGCAATCACGCGCTCAGCTTTACCAAAACCCCATCTCTCTGTTTATTTATTTCCTGCATCTGGTCTGACGCCACCCACTCTGGCCGTCTTTGTGACAGGCCCCCACTATAGAATCTGATGGGATTAAACTGCCTTTCATTATTCATTCAAAAAATGTCGCACGACTCTCAGAATGCTAGAGATCTCGCTGAGACGCAACAAATATTTTAATCAGTATATTGCGTCTCTCTTAACATATTTTCTCTTAGTACATACGACAAAATAAATATTTTGCGAATTGTCGCAATGAAAATGCAAATTGCGGTATGTTTGCGCTGCGACTGGCCCATCTTAGTACATCTACCCCTGAGTGTGTTAAGAACACTGAGTGGTATAATGCTGAATGACTGAACTGACTCCCCAAACACATCTCTATAGTTTCTTGAAGTTAATTAACCATGCATGACATGTGCATATACTGGCTTCAACAGTCCCCTCAATGGACATGTTTTCTTTATCGCATCTTTATGTTCCCAATTCCAGCCCTGGTATATGTTCACAGATTGTTTTCAGAAATGTTTATTTAATATGTGTGGTTATACATCAGGATAAAACATGCCTTCTGATGGTGTCTATTAGAGTGTCATGATTGCAAGCGTTTTTGCATACACCTAGTTTATCATTTTTAATACTGAGACAAACTTATTGCAATAAAGCTGATAACAGAAATACAGTATGTAATTCTATGTTTGAGGGATACATAAACAAAAACGATATCCTTAAAGTAGGACTTCATGAGAAAGAAATAATGCTGATGATGCTGTCCCTGCAGTATTGCCCAAGCAGAACTATCCGCTCAAAAGCATAGCGTGTCCTTGGGACTGTCGACCCTTTTAAAGGTTGGGATTCCCCTGAGCTGGTGAGTACTGCAGTAGATTTGTCTACCGTGTCAGAAGGCCACTTACAGCAAATTAACTTACTTTAAGAACCTAGAACAGGAATTGGGGCTAAATGTGGTTTAACCCAAGCAGAATACAAAAGTCCTTGCTTTTATACCAGAACTTCGACTTCTGGGATAGCCAACCACTGCTGTTGTAAAATTGATGTTGACTGCAATATGAATTTGTATGTTAATTCCTGACCAAACCATAAAGGTATCATGAAGACCCACTGCCTATTTCTATGTAATCTATAACAGGTATGTGTTTGTTGCTTGGCATGCCAGTGCTTGCAGGTCTGTTCAGAATCAGAGGAGTTATGGCATTCCAGCATTTGGAACAGCTGTGGTCTCAATGTAGACTCAAGCTACGAATTATAACCGACCATGTTTTAACCCCTTGCATTCCCTTAATGCTACTTTATGTGGATGCGATTAATAATCTTCATTGATGGGAAGCATGCAATGTTGGACATTTCATTTTACGCTTACTGGTACTGTTGCCTCAATCAAACTCTGGAAAGACAGTAGGAGTCTTCTAATTTTGGAAAGCTCTTGTTGGTATTGCCAACTTGGTTTTATCTTTAAAAAATACATGTGTATTGCTGTACTGAAAAAAAACTTTACACTTTATAAATGTTTTCTATGGTAAATTTCCAGTAATATTACAGTTTATGCATTTACAATACTTTTAGCATGGTTAAACACATATATTTATTTATTGCATTTATATAGCGCTTTTTTAACAATGAGACAATGGCATCTAATATCTACATATTTTGCAATGTTTTACTCTTGATTAAATGATTCTAGCTGCAAACTTCCAAAATGTATTATTTTTTTATAGGATGTATTCAAGATTGATTACCAAGCGAAGCATTGATACATTTCCTGTGTTACTGCAACAAATTAAAAGTTGCACTTCACTAAAATGCAGTATTTTTAGATCTGCATGCCCTGGGTTTTGAAAGTTCTAAAGTGTTGATTGAGTTCAGCATATTTTCCACACAGATTGTTTCATGGCAGGATCTCTCTCGAGTCCTCTAACACTGACAACAGACAACAGACTGACAACAGCAATTCTCCCATCTGGGAACTGAAATACGGATTCTGTTTTTATTTATTTATTTATTTATTTATTTATTTATTTATTTATTTTATTCTTCCAAACAGACAAGTGTAGCAGCAGTCTTGGCACCATTAGCAGTGACATCACAATGGAACCAAATGGATGCCACCGATAATGGACTCACTTAATTGAACCCTTTACCAACCCTTTCATGTACATAATGCACCAGTTAACAAGCTGTGGCATGGTTACCATCTTGGGACAACATAAATACAGTACTGTAATGAAATGCTGTTTAACTGCTGGTTGCACAGACCCTGATTAGCACTATATCTTGGCACTACCTCATGTTACACGAGAATATGATTAATGGGTAAATGTTTACTTACCTTCTATAGTTTAGCCTTCTGTGCTTTTTCAGAAGCCAGGCATTGCATTTTACAAGACAATATATATATAAAGTTTGACCACTGCACCTTTAACTGCCTAAAATGCCCACCATTCGTCACAAGAAAAGTTTCCATCAAAATAATAAAATTGCAGAATGCAGCATTTCCTCGGGTAAACACAATGCTTCTTGATGGATGGCCTCCATTTTGGTTAGAAATAGTTTTTACATTGCAGCAGAGCAAAGAGTCAAGCTGCTTTATAATGACCCAGTACATTTCTTGAAGCTTGTGATTTACAAAGATAATTAAGGTTTATTACTGCTGCATGTGTATAGGGATACATTAAAACACTGCACACCTTACATAAATGGAGTGGATTTTATTGATTGGAATGTTTGTGTAGAGTACCTTTTGGGTTGTTACTCCCGAAATAGTTTCTAAAAATCCATTAAAAAAGTGCACATTAACAGTTTTGCAAAATACATGCTATGCTGTTTCTGGGAGTAACATAATGTTTTTGTGATTCTCCATCACATTGAGGGAGATATAAATTGGCAGTCCATTGAAGTAAAAGTAACAGGCAATGTTGTGTGATGCACTGCTCTTACAGATTCTGACCCCTGTTGGTAAGGTGAGGTTAAAAGTTCCATGACCATGCATGGAACAGGTATGGCTCTTTTACACAAGCATGGCTCTTTTACATAGTATTTAATGTGCTTGTTTCTATTTGTATGGTTGCCAATTTGCACCCAGCCTCCACCTTATTCCATATGCCATAATGGACAGCATCCATCTACATACTACCTGAGTTTTTGTTCATGTGAAATGTGTGTCAGATTTTAAGTTGGATATCTTGTAATCGAGTGTTTTGGGTCACTAGCAAGGTTTCTTTGCAGCAGTGTTTTTCCACACGAGTAGACTATGGGAGTACCTGGTTAGATATGAGAACCAAGAAGAGGCTGGCAACTTGCAACCTAAATAGAGCAACGGTACAAACACTTTTAAATTAACATAGATATATCATCATGAATCTACAATGTAAATGTTTTCTTCTGCTCATTGTTGGATCATTGTTGAACTTCAAATTACACATCTTCAGAACTTTACAGTGACAAGCTTGCCTTCCTATTTGAAGCTGGATTCATTATAATCAAAAAGAGAGGTTGCTGCTATTACATTATTATAGCATTATTCAAATGCCTTTCTCTTTACAAATAGCATTTGAAGTACCTCAGTGAATCATGCAGTGTTTTTGTTATCTGTCACCTGTAGCTTGTTTAATTTGTGAAGCATGACATTTGTCATTCTTGTCATACTCCGAATAATGAAGATATTCTGGCGAAATAAGTACTTTTAAAAACAACCTGTCTTCATTTTGATTAAATATTTATTTCCCATTTTTTGTTTCATTTCCTTATGTCTTAAGCTTGTACTACATTTTGAAAAATAAAGGCACTATTTTAGACAATGCTATTTGCTATCTATGACTTTCAGTGAAAGACAAGAGGCCAAGGAAATGGGTAAAAGTGTGGGCATAACAAGTGTTTAAGTTCAGGAACGTTCTGAATAACCCTTCTTGACATATGTAATGTAATTATTTGCTTTATGGAGCAAATCGATTCCTGTAATTTTTTGTTCAAATAGAGAGAGGAAAAAGGGTGTGAATTATGTTATGTTTTTATACACAAGAAACCTGCAAGATATGTGTTTTGCCACCAAATGCAAAACTGCTGAAGACAACATTAAATAATAAGTTAGCAGAGTAAAGTAGCCCAAATAACCACTGAGGGTGCCAACACGCTATTCTCTCTGTGGACACTTCAAAGTCTGGGATACATTGACCACCCAAGGACTTTTGAAACCTGAAGGCAAAAATAGTCTGAATTCAGGCTTGCAAAATCTTATCAGCTATTGGCATGAACAGATTGACATCTGCCAACAACAGAATGGTGCTCACTTTGAGCATCTAATGCATTGAATGGGTAAGTATTATTTTCTCCTGATTTACTTGATTCCCCCCTCCCCCAGCCACAATAGACTGGAAATTGTATTAACTTAATGATAATCAAGCTGTAGTACAATTCTATATTCTCTAATTAAAACCCAGATCAAACACACATCATACACATTGACCTGATTCTATGGCTGTTTGCAGCTGTCTGCAGTACTGGCTCCAGCAGCAAGCGTGTCAGGTGAACATGGCTCAGATTAGAGCACTGTGGAGGGAACAGACGGAACCATCGATCTTCCTGACTCCAGATGCACACGATTGCATCTCCTACCTTCCTAAGTAGAGCGTGTGAGGTGATTGAACAATCAGCACCATTACCCCTGAGGAATATAAATCCCAATCTAGCCACTCAGCACACAGGCTGCCATGCTCCAGGGCTTGGTGCAAACTGCAGTGTCCCAGATAGCTAGAAACTCAGGGTGCTGAAAGCATTAATAACTTATTTATATTTATGAGGCAACATGTAACTCTTCCTAACAATGATTGAAATACAATGAAGTTCATATTTTGATTTTCAGTAACCGTAGGGTAAGGAAACATTATCCTAATCACGTTTTTTAAGAATTTCTAATTCAACACAGAATGTTGCTCTAACATCTTCATTTGCATATTCATGGTACACTATGTAAAATGCAGAATCTGCCCTTTTCCACCAGGAAACAGGAAACTGATATTTCAAGTCGTAAATGACTTATTTTCAAATAAATATGCTTACCTATTTTGCTTGTAGGACACAGTTCGAGTATGTGTTACAAAAGTTAAAAAATGTAACCTTTTGAGTCATTTTCCAGGTCGGCTACAGTTCACCAGTTTCCTTTGACATTAAATAAATGAAAACAGTTCAAACACACACCAATTTTAAATGTTCATTTTCTGAACTACATAGAAATGCATACATGTCAATCATCAATTATAAATCAGTTATTAGCCTATACCTTGATGATTAAGTATTTGTGTCTATTACCTTTACCAGTTTGGTGAAGTGTGATTGCAGATAATTACACCTATTAATCTGTGGTGTTAATCTTTGATGCATTTTACATTTTATGATTACCAAATAACTTAGTTGGGCTTCAGAGTTGTTAAATTAGTATTCTGGTTTGTTTCCCCCTGGCTGGGTGTTGAACATTACCAGTCGGTATTTCATGACCAAAGAATTCCATGTTGAAGTAAAAATATATTAGTTGTGACTGCAGTGGTACTGGGGTAACAGTGACAATACTCCACCCAGTTGTTAGGAGTTGCTAAGAAATAAGTAACAACTGGGCAGTGCTTGAGTCCCAAACAAAAAAGTGCCTGAACGCACAACATAATTTCTGGGTTTATATGTCTGGGGGACATATAAATTGTTCCTATTTACAAAAGACAGCAATACATTGTCTTATCTCTTCATAAAATGTAAAATGTTTCTACTGAATAAAAAAATTGCAACAGATAAATATTTGTTTTTTTAACTGTCTTACTTTATTCTCTGTACACATGCAGTGCGGTAGCGAAGCTTGATTCCATGTCGCTCGAATGTGTCAAGATTTTGTTTTGCAGCGTATGTCAGTAATTGTTTAATTTCCCACAACATACTCTTAGCAAGTTGAACGGTTGACGTGAGTGAGTTTGGAACGATGGGACAGTAATATTCTTTGATACATTTTCACATGTGTGTGTTGTCAAATTTGACCATAGTTTGTGGGAAAATATTTGTCCCTGTAGACCCCCAGAATAATTACATAACCCTTCTATAGATATAGAGCCAAATAAATAAATAAATCCATAATTACAAGTTTTTATTTTTATTTTTATTTTTTATTTTATTTTAAACCAGTCAAATCATTCTTTCACCAAACATTGTAAAAGTAGTAACGGCAATAATAACATTTTAAAATGTGTAATGAAAAAGGGCAGAGCTTGAATGGAACATCGTTATTTAAAATGATCTGGCCACAATCAAATCAAACAGATTTTAAGATATTCAATACCCAATACTAAGGAGGCTGTGTGGTTCAGTGGTTAAAGAAAAGGGCTTGTAACCAGGAGGTCCCCGGTTCAAATCCCACCTTAGCCACTGACTCATTGTGTGACCCTGAGCAAGTCACTTCACCTCCTTGTGCTCCGTCTTTGGGGTGAGACGTAGTTGTAAGTGGCTCTGCAGCTGATGCATAGTTCA
Organism: Acipenser ruthenus; assembly: GCF_902713425.1. Lineage (NCBI taxonomy): Eukaryota > Metazoa > Chordata > Actinopteri > Acipenseriformes > Acipenseridae > Acipenser > Acipenser ruthenus. Next base: position 25,354,496 of record NC_081204.1, read on the forward strand.
CACACCCTAGTCTCTGTAAGACGCCTTGGATAAAGGCGTCTGCTAAATAAACAAATAGTAATAATAACTGCCATGCTATTTTTTTAACATTGTATTTAGCATATGATTCAATTAGCTACTTATAAACAGCGTTTCATACAGTTTTATTTCGGCATATACATTTGGTATACCAGCGATATTTCATGTAGATCATCTAAATATATGTCTACAGCATTAGAATTAATTTCTAAAAATATCTCCGTCTCCACAGAAAAAAAATCCATCTCTTTGGTGCAACCGTCTTTGCTTTGGTATACTTGAGATTGCTTCAAAAGTTAAAATGTGAACATACATCATTTCCAATTCCAGGTCATAACTGACTTCCTTCAGTGTTTACGGAAGAGTGGTTTCAGTTTGTTGATGCAATAATGATTATTGCAACACCTTAAAAAAAATAAAAATAAACATAGGTGTTCTGAGATTCCAGAAAGAGGCAGAACTCTGTTCCGGCTACCAAAAAAAGTGGCGGAACTCCATTCTGGTGCGTTCTGCTAGGACTCGAGCACTGCAACTGGGGTATGATTGCTTGTGTGGGATATCTTGCCTAATTTTGCCTTATCTATTCATGTTTAGTTAGTGTACAATTTGCCTGAAGTAGTAGAAAAAATAAAAAAGTACCCAGTACCATTAACCAGCACAGGGTTGACCAGAGTATACAAATAAAGGTGTACAATCACGTAGGCATATATTTTACCCTTAAGGGAGTATCAGATATATTAAACAGAGCCTGAGTTAGGCACTCAGAATTCTCAGGGAGATTGTGTGAATGTGATATGGTGCATTAATCATCGGGACGGGGTGGTGTACAACTCCTGGCAGAGCATGAGACACAGGGAACAATGGGATACTTAATATTAATTATAGCCCATCCCTTGCAGAAAAGATCACTATCACACCACTATATTTCCCAAGAAAAAACAAATATCTATCAGAACACTAGCAATAATACCACAGTGTTTTTGGAATGGCCCTGCTGCACAAATAAACTGGTACTAATATAGCACCATTGTACTACAATAGAAACCCCCGAAGTTTAATTTATCAATTAGGAAGCTGCACTGCAGTGCACTACTGCATATCAAATTTCAGTTAGACGTCTAGCTTTAAAAAAGCAGAACGGAAGCAAAACAAAACACTAAAAATTAAACATACCTGTCACAACAGTCACTTTTTGCCAGTTTCTCACCGCAACAAAACTCAAATTATCAGGCATTACCTTAGTAGTTGACCTTGTCTAGGGCTTGGTCAACTACTAAGGTAATGCCCAACATGGTCAACAACCAGAAAGTAATGCCCCCCAAAGATAAGTTGACATAAGGGTGGCATGTTAGAGGTACATGCATGGATTAATAATATGTTTGCAATAATGTTTTATCAAGAAATATCTACAATCTTATATGTTGGATTTGAAGGTCAGCTCCTTATTTAAGCTTATGAAAGAGATATTGCAATTTTAATAAATTGCGAGATACTGGTTTCAGGGTTGAATTGTTCATTAAATACCTCCAGGTGCATTCCCATATGGACTATTTGAGAAGGAATATATAAATTGCTGCCACACTAAATCTGGACTGCTCTCTTAAAGCTCTGAGGCCATACAAAATAGAAATTATGCTGCTGTATTTAATTAAAAAAATGATTACCTTAAAGCAATTACTTCATTAAAATACATAGCATAATTTATGTACACATGCATTCATTGTGTAGTTGGAAAAGTGGTTCACTTCAGTTTTTTGGTCTGTCTGGGATTTCCTGCTTCATTCATTTTAAATAATTTCGTTTTCAAAGAAAGGGTAATATTTATTTATATATATATATATATATATATATATATATATATATATATATATATATATATATATATATATATATATATATATATATCCATATATGTGTGTTTAAGCATGGCCTTCACAGTCTGATATGCTTTAAATACATTATATAAACAGTAAAAACAAAAGGATCAAGACAGAATTTACATTTGATTTTAACCCAGCTGTATGTCTATAAAAGTTGCTGTCCAGCAAAGGTTTATTATTTAATTATGCTAAAACAACATGAGTCAATAGGTAATCTTTGAAGCAATTATAAAATAAATGCAGCCTCTTAACGTTTATTAATACATGAAACAAAACAGTAAATATGGGTGTGCCGAGTAACAAGTAAATATGAGTACCTGTAACGAGTTTGACAAGTACAAAAAATACACCATTGTGACGCATATAACGTCTTCTTTTTAGGACCACTGTATTAATTTGTATCGTGTTTTTCCCCCATTACGTTAGTGTGATATTGAAATAGACAAAATTAGCATACTGACATATACGTATTCTGTGAATAGAATGTAATGCAAGGCGTAGGACAAGATACTATGATTTATATTTATTATTTGTACTCCTAAATCTGTATTATGGCTGGACATATAATATAATGTAATAATCAAATATAGGACATAGGGGGTGTTATTTTTTATATACATTCAAGTTTGTTGTATATTTCCTAGCAGGCAGTAATAATTTGGGGAGCAAACACGTGGTTCACTTCAGTATGCTTCCTAGTATCCACCACCTCCCTTTCAGTAGCCCAACAAAAGTATTAAAAAAGCAGGGACGATCAATCAACAAATCAGATCTTTATTAACCATTTGCGTCAAACACGATGACATGCAGATTCTCTCTCGTTAAAATTCTTTGGACATGTAAGCAGTATTTTGGGGACTTTCATTGTAAACAGAATCGAACTGGGCCTGACGCGTAGCTAATTTAAATATAACCCACCTCCCCCTTCCCTTCATTTGCATAGCATTCCGGGGGAAAGTAGGCGTTCCCAGGAAAATTGGAGGCTTTACATATAAATGCAAAAAGGTACCATGTCCACCTGTATTTAATGAGACAAAAATGTCGTGAGAAAAAGCAAACACTAATGTGAATTAACCCAATGCGTCTGTTTCTCCATGAGATGCTAAAGAATGGGGTCCTGCCATACTAGTGTGCATTCAACAGAGCTGACCCACACCTTTTGGATGTTATGCAGCCACAGACTATAACTGAGGCTGGCACCTCCACACTCTGGTCTTTGTTCAGCTCATCATAAATGACAGGACAATTAGACTCGTGACAGAAGAGTTTTGAGTGTGTTCTGTGAACCGTTGAGGTCCATTAAACTTGGCTGATCGGATAATATAAACTGAAAGTGACAATGTTCAACTAGAAAAAAAACAGGATGCTGCAATAGAATTGTCCTGCATTGTGCATAAGACTTTTGACAAAAAATAAATAGGTTAGGCAGCCCACACAGCTTTTTTTGTAACAAAGTTTTATGTAACATAATTCTATTGTGGTGTCCTAGGAGTTCGGATGAACAAGCTCCGTAACTGTAGTTTCAACGTATTAAAACATCCAAAATATGCACTAAATTTTAATTTAATGTGTAAAAATATGCATATCAATTTTGCTGCACAGCTTGTCTGCCTCCTCTCCCGCCTCCCCACTTCCACTAACAACTACGTCTCCCAGAATACAATGTCTTCAGTTACTATGAAACTGTACACAAGAAAAAACAACCCAACAAACATTACTCAGTCTTTGGCTTGCCCTATTGTCTTGAAGCGTAAACACCCGTCCACCTACAAATCCAACTTAAACCATCGTCCAAGGCAACCACTAAAAAAAGGTGCCTATAATATTAAATTAACTGTTTTATAACTTATTAATGCATGTCCTTATTTTATGTATCTGTATGGCTTTGTATTCAAGTTAACATGTTCACTTAGTTTACATCGAAAATAAATGTGCTGAGCCAATAAAGAACCTTGGAAGGCTATTTTTTTAATACCTACCCCATTACCATTAAAGATTGTACAGTATGTATCGAGAATACTCATGACTTCAAGGTAATATTTCATTTTACCCCCTGAAATACATTTTACCATCTGTGCTAAAATTAGAGGGCAACTTACTCCCAGACCAAAAACCTTATCTGGAACGCTGTCTGGACAGTTTTAGTCTCTGTGGACAAGTTATATTAAATACAGCATGTGTCACACTCTAATTTTAATTACAGTTCCTAAATGTAGTCATTTCTCCATGTTTGACATAAATAATGTATTAATTTTTTTCTTCTACGATAATTATATTGGGACATACGAAAAAAGGGTCTAATCTAGTGTAGCACTTACTACTAAAGGGTGTGCGCAAATCCAGAGGCACACAGTAAATTTGCAGCCAAACTACGTCACCGTCTAAAAGGATAAAAGGAGGTGAACTCCCAGACCAATTCCAGCAGAGACTCCAAACAGCAGCTAAACGCTATGTCTTATGGCACTAAATAGACAACAAAACGTGTCATTAGACACAGCCCATCGAAACAGCACCAGGAAGGTTATTATACCTTCTAACCACGTATCATACTCTGCTCGATAACACTTGTTTTCTCAATACAAGCAAACACATATCTACCCGCTATGCATTAAAGCCACTCTGCTGTCTTCGTGGTTCAGGAGTTCCTCTTGAATGGGGGGTCATCTCCTTCACAGCAGTCCTGCAATATTTAAAAGCTGCAGGGAGATCTGAGGGGGCAGGCGATTGGAGGGGCAGACTGTCAACCAGCCAATTGGCGTAGTTTACCATGGCAACAGAGGTCACTGGTCGGAGATCATTCTTATTAGCCAATCGATGGTGCTCTGGCAAATGGCCATGCGAATGAGACATGTAAACAAAACAGAAGAACAGAAAAGCAGCATTAGTGCTCCTAACAAAAATCTAAATAAATAAAATGCAATAACAAAAACGTGAATCGTGATTATATATATATATAACAAAATATTAGGTGACACTAACAATAAGAAATATGCCTATTACAAACATATAACATGTGCAGAATATATGATTTTCTTTATATGGTAGTTTTAAAGCCACACTACTTTAATTAATGTATTTTCTTACATCTAGTGCAGCATTTTATCAGAGCAATCCAATCTTAAATTAGTTTTGTTCGTTGATGCGTTTTGTTAAATAGTACACTACCTGTCCTGCTGTGCCATGGTAAAATGTCCATGTTCCATTAAAATGTTTGTTTAATTGTTAAGAGGTCCTCTCCTACATCTTAGGTCTCGGGTACTTTATTAAAAACACACCTCAAATTGGTGCAGTAAAAGTCACTTTATCTCATGATGTGGTCAATGTTGATAGTATATAAGGGAGGGAGACTGAGAGATCTGCAGTTTAAACGCTGAAGCACGCTTTTATTAAACACAATAAAAAGGTTAAACAAACATAAAAACAATGCAAACAAAAGTGACATGCACTAAAGCAACAGATATCTCGACTGGGACTTGATTAATGATCAATTTATTCAATCAAGACCCAGCCACATTCCTGCAAAATTTAAATTCAAAATAATGAAAGTTTACTAAAACACAACAAAACACACTATGTACATGTACAGGGCTTCTGCCCTGTCACAAAGACCCTGAGTAACAATTCAACAATTTACAATATGGGCAGATCTAAAGGCTGAAGTGTATTTGTAAGGGTCATGCTTATATGTGCCCATCTGATTGGTGCACCATTGTCTGCAATGGGGGGATACTGTATCCTTCAAGGAGTAGCAAACTTAAAAAAATAAAACTGCTGAGACATCTGTATGCAGTCAAAAGCATCTTTTAAAACATTAGGGAAACAATCTGCAGCAAATTGTTAGTTCTGATAGATGTAAAGACACCTCATCAATGAATTCCTCCAATGAAAGTAATAAGCAACTCATACCCAGAAAATTATACAGGATGAATATTCATAGCTATATACCACTTGGTAATCTCTTCTTTCAGATGCATAGCAGTTTGCCTTCAGTTATGCAAAGAATGATGTCAATGGACATTGGTTAACTGGAAAAAATGATGTAGCCAGGCATTTATACTGTTTATGATGGATGGAGGCAACCACAGGAAGCCCTTTTGCCTTGACTGTGTCGAGTAATAAGAACATGTGGCAATGTGCCCCGTCCCTGTGTGCATTTGTGTGTTGCGTGCGTGTGTTAATGTTGGTGTATAGTCATTGGTACACGGGATATAAACGGGTCTGTGTTTCACGTGTATTTAAAAAGTGTATATTTGTATTTAGGCACGGGATTGCACATCACGCACGTGCATTTAAAATATAATATGTGAACACGGGGTTTCACGTAATGAATTCACGTGCTGGGATTCAAGTGAATAATTAATTAGTAATTGAATCCCAGCACAACGGTATAAATAGATGCACGTTTAGTCACTCGTGGTTAGGTGTTCAGAGAGTGGAGAACGGGTGAGAGAGAAGGAGTAAAATCGTCAGCGTAATTATAAATATAATAAGTGTATTCTCACCGTGTTTGTTCGTCTCCGTTTCACCTGTGTGTTAGTGTCTAGTCGTTTTGTCTGTCTGTTTATTTTGGCGTCAAGTGCCGTGTCCTGTTTTGTATTCCATTGTTCAAACCTTTTATTTTCTGTGCTGTTTTATTAAATGCTGAGCGAAACCATTCGCTCAGCTCCACCAAAACCCCAAGTCTCTGTCTGTTTACTCCCTGCTTCTGGTCTGACGCCACCCACTCCGGCCGTCTTTGTGACAGAACATAAGAAAGGTTACAACGGGGGGAGGTCATTCGGCCCATCTTGCTTGTTTGGTTGTTAGTAGCTTATTGATCCCAGAATCTCATCAAGCAGCTTCTTGAAGGATCCCAGGTTGTCAGCTTCAACAACATTACTGGGGAGTTGGTTCCAGACTCCCATGATTCTCTGTGTAAAAAAGTGCCTCCTATTTTCTCTTCTGAATGCCCCTTTATCTAATCTCCATGTGTGACTCCTTGTTTCTTTTTTCTGGTCGAAAAAGCCCGCTGGGTCGACATTGTCAATACCTTTTAGAATTTTGAATGCTTGAATCAGATCGCAGCGTAGTCTTCTTTGTTCAAGACTGAATAGATTCAATTATTTTAGCCTGTCTGCGTACGACATGCCTTTTAAACCCGGGATAATTCTGGTTGCTCTTCTTTGCACTCTTTCTAAACAGCAATATCCTTTTTGTAGCGAGGTGAACTGGAACTGAACACAATATTCTAGATTAGGTCTTACTAATGCATTGTAAAGTTTTAACATTACTTCGCTTGATTTAAACTCAACACTTTTTACTATATATCTGAGCATTTTGTTGACCTTTTTCATAGCTTCCCCACATTGTCTAGATAAAGACATTTCTGAGTCAACATAAACTCCTAGATCTTTTTCATAGACTCCTTCAATTTCAGTATCTCCCATATGGTATTTATAATGGACATTTTTATTGCCTGCATGCAGTACCTTACACATGTCTATATTAAATGTAATTTGCCATGTGTCTGCCCAGTCCTGAATGCGATCTAGATCATTTTGAATGACCTTTGCTGCTGCAATGGTGTTGGCCACTCCTCCTATTTTTGTGTTGTCTGCAAATTTAACAAGTTTGCTTACTAAACCAGAATCTAAGTCATTAATGTAGATTAGGAAGAGCAGAGAACCTAATACTGATCCCTGTGGTACTCCACTGGTTATCTCGCTCCATTTTGAGGTTTCTTCTCTAATCAGCACATTCTGTTTTCTACATGTTAACCACTCCCTAATCCATGTGCATGCATTTCCTTGAATCCCTACTGCGTTCAGTTTGAGAATTAATCTTTTATGAGGTACTTTGTCAAAAGCTTTCTGGAAATCTAAATAAACCATGTCATATGCTTTAAAATTATCCATTGTCGATTTTGCATCCTCAAAGAAATCAAGCAGGTGAGTTAGACACGATCTTCCTTTCCTAAAACCATGCTGACTGTCTCCCAGGATACTGTTACCATATAGATAACTTTCCCATTTGCATCTTATTATAGTTTCCATATATTTACATATAATAGAAGTCAGGCTTATTGGTCTGTAGTTACCTGGTTCGGTTTTGTCTCCTTTTTTGTGGATTTGCATTATGTTTGCAATTCTCCAGTCTGTCAGTACAACTCCTGTCTCAAGAGACTGTTGTATGATCTTAGTTAGCGGTTTGTAAATAACTTCTTTCATTTCTTTGAGTACTATTGGGAGGATCTCATCCGGCCCAGGGGATTTGTTTATTTTAGGAGCTCCTAGTCCAGTTAACACTTCTGCCTCTGTTATGCTAAAGTTATTTTAAACTGGATACAAAGCTTTTGATCAGTTTTGTCTGTGTTTCATCAGGGTTTTACAAAGAATTTGAACCATTTATGTGTTTTATCCCAGGGATAAAAGGCAAAGTAGTAACATGTGGTATTTGACTCCAGTAGTGTGACAGAGTTTCCTTATGTAATAGAGACCATTAGGTTTGCACAAATCACCCGCTGCCTGTGAGAAAACAGAGGAAATGGAAGCATTTCCATATCATCAATATCCCAGAGACCTGCAATATGAATGGCATAACTGTGTTCTTATATTCAACCTATCACCACTTCATTTTCATGCAGACCAAGCCAAGGAACCCAAATGTTTAAGAGGAGAATAAGGCTTCTGGTGATTAATGGCTTATAAGAAGGTGCTTGTTCTAGTTCTGCCAGCTTCTATTAGTATACATAGTGGTTCAATTATAGAATTGAACATAAATGGTGAACTTATTTTCATTATAAATCACTGCATCAATACACTACCCTTTAAAAGTACCGGGACAATGAATACGTGCAGGTTACTGGGACAATGAATACGTGCAGATGGTGGCATTTTTTCCCACAGTCACATCCCTTGTTCAAGTCAAATCTGTGTGACATAAAATAGACAGCATTTGTTATTTCCTGAATGGGTTTATTTCACAGTGAATTTCAGTTATTTAGTTATTGTTCATGTATAATGTTATAGAACCCTTTAGAATTGTCACAGTTTACTAAACAATTCTACCTGTCAAGGACTTTCACTCAGTGTAGGTCTGACATGTGCTGGTTTGAAAAAAAAAAATAAAAAATGTTAAAGCATACAATACATATATCAAGCATTTATAGGTAAATAAAACTGTGTTTTTTCACTTGAGAGTGAAACTGTCCCACCCCTTTTAACACTTTTAAAAAATAAATTCTGTATAAACCAACCAGCTGCTTCCCTTGGACCGATATGCTTTGATCCCGAAGACACAGCTGAGGTGAAATTACCTAAGAATTAAAACAGTAATAGACCACCTGAAAGTAAGACATGCAAAGTGAGAATGTTCTTTTACCTAGTGGAAGCAAATCTTTTTTAATTAAAATGAAAATGCAAGTTTGCTATTACATGCCTCTATTTCAGAATTGCACTTATGAGACCTGCATAGTCAATGGAAGTGCAGGACTGAAAATTTATGAAATTATTTAATTAGATATAATTGCTTTTGTAAGTTGTTCCGAAGGCAGCAAAGCTCATTTTTAACCTCTTCTTTATCAGAAATTGCTTTAGTTGTGGAAACACCCTTGACTAATAATGAAATGACAGATTCTAGATACTCAAACACAAATAAAGTTGAACAAATGCACTCTTAAAATCACCAGTATTCCACCTATCTAAGCACTTTATTTCACCTAATATGTTACCAAATGTGTGACAAATATATGTCCACTGTAACATCTGCAACCGTTTTCAATTAAACCATTTTATTTGTAATTAGCAATGAGTGTAAATCCAATAGTGGTGTAATTTTGAATAGAAGTAGCTTTGAACATATGAATATATGTATTTTATTTACATAGAACAACCACTGTCTTTCTTATTTTATGTATGTACTGTGGTATTGCACACATGTAAATGTTTTAACTGATTTCACATTAATGTGCTGTAGTTGTTGTTTTATTTCACCTTTTTATGGAAATATATTTTGACTTTAAAACAACAGTCCATGATTTACTAGAAAGACGATACTAACCGTAGTGACAACAGGTTTAATTGACTTGAATAACAGGGGAGATGGTTGCTTTAAATACGAATCTACCAGGCTTCAACCTGAACTTTACAAGCCACTTGTGGTATATGAATTGCTAGATTATGCAGTCATTTTACAGAATTCTACCTCTGCTCTGTTTTCTCTTTGATTAAATTGATGATAATAAAATCCCAAGATATTTGTACCTTTATTATTGTCAACAAAACATTAATCACTTTCTTGCAAAAGGGCAATTTTGGAACATAAAGTGCTGATTGTGTCTCCTAGACTGTCACTCTTTGTTTGCAGTGCTCATCACTTTCTTCACCATGTTTTAATGGGGGTTTAGGTAACTGGTTTAATAGTCTGCTAAATTAAATCCCCTGCTTTATTATCTGGTTGATGTGTGAAGGATTTAAAATCGACAAATGTGTTACTTAAAGGTATACTTTTATACCCACTGAATTTCCATGATATTAATACTTGTGTGTATGTTAACTATCCCATGATATGTGCTATTAATATTTGTATGTTTTTTTTACACAGTAAAGATTGGTTATTTCACACTACGGTCTAAAAATAGGTATAAAATATAATATTTATTAAAGCTGAAAAACAGCAATGTCTTATTCAAAATTGATACATTTTCTCTACAATGATTAAGCATCAAATGTTCTGCAATACTCAGCAACACTAAATTAAAGAATATTTCATTTTTTATGAAACACCTGCCCTAGTACTGTTATTAGGGCATAAGGCCATTAGTTTATAACTCTCTAGAAAATAAAACGTTACACAAAGCTGAACTAGTGTCCAGATACACGACCGCCTTTCTGTACGTGTTTGGCAGAGATACCCCTTGGCTTGCTACAATATGTTAATATCACAGAGAACATAAATAAGTTATGCAGTTGTTAACATTTTGTCCTGCTTATTGCTCCACAGGCAATACTTATATGCTGAATATGTTTGCTATATACAGTCGGTGCCACTTTGTCAGGACGCCTTGGGAGATGTAAAAATAAGCAGCTGTCCCAATTAAACGAGAGGCATTTGAGACAACCTCAGTCACACTTTTTGGTTTTCAAAATTAAATGTTAAATACATACTTTAAAATGTGAGTACATTTTTTTAATCCTTAACAAAATGAATCACTGTTTTTTATTTCTACATGAAATGAAAAAGATTGAAATCACATCTTATCACAAGGTCACGGACCTGCGATGTTGACACACCATAGCAGCCTGAGAAACCACAGGAGACTCCTGGTTTACACAATTCACTGCGTAATCCTGTACTCACTGCACTGTGCCATGCAAACCTGTCTCGCTCTGAAAAGCGATCTCTGTTCATTATTTCAAAATACTGTATCAGAATTAAACGAAATGATGTCCCAATTAAATTGCATCAATAGCATTGGGAAGAACTGTCTCCCAGAGTTGTATCCAATTTAAGCAGAAATCCTGATCAGTCGGCGCCGACTGTATTTTCTTCCAGTTTTCTGAACACCCATTAATAAACATTTGACCCTATGCATTTAGGCTTATTTATTGCCTGTTCTCAGCAGTTTTAATTATGCTGAAACAATTTCATTTTTCAGATATAAAACCATTACTTTAGCATGACATGTCACATATTTCATTTTTCCTTTAATACAGTGCAGATCACAGTCAGGGCACTATAAATAAACATTTGTCTTGTTCTTTTAATTTATCAACTACTTAGTTAAATTATATCTGCCTCTCTAAATGCCTAATTATTCCTTCTGTGATGCATGAAAGGAATAGTTAAAATGCCAGGGGGGTGAGAAAAGTGGACTTCAAAGAAGTACCATTATGTACTCTTGAATGCATTTCAAGCTAAAATAATACATGATGATTTAAGCAATTAGTATTTAAAAAGGATAACCAGGAGTGTCTCCTCTGAGATAGAATAGGTTTTTAAAACTGATTGTAAAATAGAACTGCATCACAAAAGTAGTAATATAACAATATGAAGACATTGAGAAAACAAGTCCCCCTTCAACAATTTCCTGATGGAGTTGGTTAGAATAACCCCATTTAGTTTTGGGGAAAAAAAGTGAAATGTGGCAGAATAACAAGATTATCAGGCTTTTGCCATTGTTCATTTTTATTTATTCTGCCATGCATAAAAGGAACAGTTAAAATAATTGCAAGTGGGTGGAAAAAGTGGGTGGATTTCAAAGCATCTCTCCTACAAAAGTACCACCTTGTTCTCTTAAATGCATTTCAAGCTGAAATAATAAATGGTGATTTAAGCAATTAGGATTGAAAAAGGTTAACCAACAGTGTCTTCTCTCAGATGGAATTGGTTTTTAAAAAGACACCTGATTTTAAAATGTAACTGCATAAAAAAAATGGTCCTAAAATACGGAGACCTTGAGAAACTGGCTTTCCTGGTGGATTTTGTTGGATAAAAGCAATCTAGTTGTGGAAAACACAAACAGTTAAATGCGATATATATATATATATATATATATATATATATATATATATATATATATATATATATATTCTCATTGATTAGCAAAATGGACCTACATTTTGAAGCCTCTTGAGCTGATGAAGCCAAAATCTGATGATGTTGAAAAGCTGATTGGAAGCTGTTATACCTGATGAAAAGCCGATATAATTCACAGAGGAACATCAGGAGGGGCCTGCAATATTGCAAACATGAAATTTTCTCTAATTACAAATAACCTTTAATTTAGCACCCGCTGTGCATTTCAATTATTCGATTTATGTTCGAAACAGATTTTCCCTTCCCAAGTTTAGTCGCAGCAAAAACCCTTCTGTAATTTATTTTGTGGTGCTTAACCACTTATATTCTGCCTACCATATCTGGTACATCCTCAAAAACACTCGCTCAGTGCTTTAAACATGTTTAAAAAAATAAAAATAAAACACTGGATTGCCGTTTTTTCACTCGGGGTCGATCATCTAGAAGCTTTTACAGATAAAATGTGGTTGTGGTTTTTATTTCATTATGTTAGTGATAAAATACCTTCGATTTGACACCGTAGTTGGACCTAATTTTACAGCCTGCTTGAATGCTAGCGCTGGCCAGCGCTATGATGCATCTAAAGCAAATTTAAAAACAAACTGTGTGTACCTTTTTTGTTTCTCTGCAATGAGGGTCGATAATAAAGTTCTCCTTTGATTAGACGCTGTGTTACCAGCTCGTGTTTCATACAATTAGCTTTGAAGTGACGCACCTCCATTTTCTGCACTGGTACTGCATTCTCTTTTGTTGATGCGACTACACAGATAGGTCCTCCTACTTCTGAGGTTGTCATGTCGACATTATTGAAACTTCTCCTGTGTGTGGGGAGGCACTTGAAACACGTGGCCAAAAATAGTTGATGATGTGGCTTCATAATTTTTTTCTCCAGTGGCGTCTGAGGTCAGCGATCAGAAGCTCAATGGAACCACGTGGTTTTTTGTTACAGTTCCTGTTTGCAACCTTGTATCTCAAACTTCGTTGAGTCTGGTTGAGTTTGTGTTGGAGAGAAACTAGTTCAGCTCATTTTCGATTTTTGTGGACACATCACTAAAAATTCACAAAAACTTGTCACCAATGAAAAGTTCACACTGTGACAAAAAAGTATAGCTTGCCCGGGGAATCTTAACCCTTTGCGGTCCATTGTCGGACTGGGTCCGACATTGCAATTATTCCTCACAGGTCCTTTGTCGGACTGGGTCCGACATCATTATAGCAACGCAATAAACGGGTGTTTAGTCATTTTTTCTCCGGAAAAAGCCAAGAAAACCATTCAATTGCCGAGTGGGAGCGACAGGAGCCGAGACACGTCAAAAAAAAAAAAAAAAAAAAAGGCGTATCTCATGAATAGTCATACATGGTATCAGGTATCAGATAACGGGGGCGGTCTGAAGTAAACAAGTTGGCTGACTGAATCAGCGCACAGAAAACACAGACATTTGCAGAGCTTTTTTGAGATGTTATAGTAATAAAATAATGACTTGGATCGCATTATTGAGGAGTTTGGTGATAAAACGAGTGATCCGGAGATGATCGATCGGTATGTACGACTATTATTATTATTATTTATTTCTTACATAGGTGAACGCTATAGCAAACGAAAGGGTGGGGCGGGGCTGGAGATGCCTAGTGAGTGCTTTGTTGATATGCAGGGCCATTTAAACCCGTTTGACTGTGAAAAAAAAATACTTTTAAACAGCGCGTCTAAAATTAACTGCGCGTGTGAAAATTAACCTGGCGTGCCTGACGCGCAATTAATAAATGGACCGCAAAGGGTTAAATTGAACATACGGTAATTTTGGTGTAAAACAGCTGACTCCCAAAATCACAAAATTCTTGTAGCACAGAGCAGCAAAAGGGCCTCAGCGGACATGGGGTTAATTAATATATATATATATATATATATATATATATATATATATATATATATATATATATATATATATATATATATATGTATGTATATGAATGCACCTTACTATAGGTAGGTGTTTTATTTAAAAAGTCCACTGTTCCAGGGCATTGGTGGGAAGAAGCTGTTTAGCCTCTTTAAGTCATTTGTTTAAATATGGTTTAGGTAACAAGTAAAATGACAACATTGCCTACAGTGGACAGTAGCCAACAGTCCTAAATACTAAATACAGCCTATAACTAAAGCTTTTGGTGCAGTGCATATGTGAAAAGTGACAAGAGTACTGAGGCATTTCAGTATAAGGACCTTTATAACTGGAATTAATTGACTGAATATCTTAAATCTTCCCCAAAAATATACTGATAGTTTAAGAGCAGGCATTAGTTTTCTTATGATATGTGGACAGGCAGAGGTTATGCAATACAGTTTATTAAAACAGTATTTGTTCAGAAAGGTATGTTTTTATTAGTTGATACAAAAAAGAGGATTTGTATATGGTTAATGTAGGTAATGTGATGGCAAAGAACATTCATTACATTTTCCCTTTTTTTTATATAAGCTATATTCTAATTAGCTTGTATTCTTTCACTTAAAAATTGGCATGTATTGCAATTGTCTGGCCTGCATGAGACAAATACATCCAGGTTTCCCTGCAGTCCCATTCTTGTGCTGTAAATGGACCTCTTAATGCTCTCCAGCAGGTTTCCAGCTCCTATTGCCAGACGTCACATCACATAAAGTTAAGCATAAGACACAGGACATTTTTGTGGATTGGGTCCAGCTGAAACGGATATAGAAAAATGGATTTGTCAGTCTTGGCTAGATATTGGGTTTTAAGCAACCCAATGTTTTGTTGGCTTTATAAGATTGACTGTTTAAATGATTGATTAATACAGCATGAGAGTTTGGGTATGCATGTTCAATCACTAGAGGAGAGTGGGTGAAGTGAGGCTGCATAAGGGAGAATTCATCCAAGATTCATTGGTCAAGGCTTCTACTCTTTACACAACTTCTTTATACAAGTGCAAGCTCAATACTACAGGAAATGACATACAGTACAACGTTGCATATCCGACCTCCTGTGGACTGGGGTATAAGCGGATATGTGAAAAAGTCGGATTTGTGAACATCTATAGAAAATGACATTTACACATGCATAACTAGGTCAGTGAACAAAAACAACACTCAAACGTAAGCAAACGTAAACAAGATTATTTAGGCCACAATACACAGTGTTGATAAGCAGCTTACTATAAGCCATCTCCTAAAAAAATATGAAGCAAACGGTAATACAGTAACCTGCAACTGATGGCTTCTTTCTTAACTCTAGAAGTCCCTGCCTCCCTGGTTCTGCTTTCTTAATATCTCTGTCACGGTACTTTGCGCTCTTTTTTGATATTGCCAACAGGTGTAAAGAAGCTTGGTTTAAATATTGCAATTGAGAATTAATTTATTTTGTAGTTTCAGAGACAATTGGGAAGAAACTGAATAGACAAAGAAACAAAAATATACAAATAATGAGATTCCAACAATTTTAATGCTGTAGATCTGGGGTAGGCAGCATTGACCCTTCCAGTACAGGTTGTTGGTCCTTAAACATCAGATTGAATCAATGCAATCCCTAACCAGAGCCTACAGTACCATTTTCTCTCCAACCGGCAGTGGAATGGTTCATTTATATATATATATATATATATATATATATATATATATATATATATATATATATATATATATATATATATATAAATATATATATATATACATACACACATAATTGGTATAAATAATATTAAACACATATTATTAAAATGCGCTCTCTGCAGTTTTTTTTATGTATATTGAAAAATTTACACAAAGTGCATAGCCACTCTATGAAGCCTAATTTGTTAAGAGCATTGAGAAATGATCATTGTAATAAGAAAAAAATACTATTGATTAAATTTAACAGTCGTGAAAGCATTCTAACAGTCAAAAGGAAATATTAAAATGAATGTCATGACTTATCCGACTGAGACAAAAGCTGATTTATCTGTGTCAATAAGTAAAGTATGAGTTATTGCAGAAAATGTACAGAATGCTATGTAAACTATGCACCCCAGTACGTAACTGTGCTTGATTTGTGGATGTATTGTTAGATGCTAAGTTTTGCTGACTTTTCTTTAATGCTAATAGTACTAATTAAAATACAATTAAAACAAACTTGATGACATTGCAAATGTACTTGTTTATAAACAACAGTTTAAAATAAAGTCTTAAGATAACCCCACATGAATATGATTTATGTCTTTTTGACAAGAGGTTTTTCTCCTAAATAACATACTAATTTAAACTGCAATGCCACAGTGTGCATCAGGTAATGATGGTATTCTGGTCCATACTTTATCCAGCCTGGTGGTACATTCTGACCAGCCTTCAGATACAGATGGTGACAGAATTTCATCTGAGGCACATTGGCCTGGAGCAAGATTTTAGCTTAGAGATTATCGTGTACAGTTTCCTTAACTTTGCCCTTTTCAAATAGATTATGTCTTTTTCAACTCCCCAAAGCGGGACTAGAACACAAGTGACAAACAATTTATTCTGCCTGGCTAAATGATCCATCATGTCAAACTCTTTTAATGAGACCTGGATTGTCAGCATAGTATAGCTTCTTTTTTTTAGTCAGTGGCATGGCAAAACAGTGAAAATGCTCTCCGGTCCACCTTCTCTTCAAAAAGTTGTCACAATGAGTAATTGATAATTGACTTGGAATTCATACACTTACTGATTTGATACGACATCCTCATTCAGTGGGTTTGTTCAAGGCTTACATGATCTATTTGAGGAAGGCAGCATTATGTAAACACTACCTTGGCTATATTAGTGTGCAAATGCAGTACTGAATGACGTAGCATACGATAATAATAATAATAATAATAATAATAATAATAATAATAATAATAATATTATGCTGTTGAAAATAAAAACAAACAAGAAACTACATACAAAGCAGTCTTTACAGTCAGAATATTGCATCTATTCTTTACAAGAAAATAGGTTGCATTACCTATGAAATCAAGAGGAAGATACTGCTTTCAAACCAGAAATGTTTCTAAGGGAATAGGTAGAAGATTACTGTCTGGAGATAGTTTAAAAATTTAAGAGTGAGAGGAAAATATAGCACAGCAGATATACATTTTTACTGTTCAGCTCCTTAGTGGTACATACAGTATACATTTCTAACACTTTTTCTTTATGATTGATCTACACAAATCCCCCTGCACAATGTTCTTGTAAAAGTTTATAAACTAAGACATTGCACCCTCAGTAGAAATGTTTGCAACAAAGTTGTCAGCTTGTGAACATTAACCAGCAAGGGCTATGTGGTAGCTAGGGCTCATTCACGTCTGGAGACCTGGTAAAGAATTCAGCATGTGGTCACAAGTGTAATGATTTTGGTGCCCCCAGAAGACATTAGTACATATTACAAAAATAATATTTGGTACAATTGGTAGTCTCTAAGCTAGAGAGGCCCAGAATGGCAGGGAGTGTTCAGGTCAAATGAACTCTCATGAGCTGCAGGAAAACTGTTTGGGCCTGATTTTAGCCATTCCATCAGTCTTTCATCAGTATTTAATTTACAAGCACTAAAATTGTTTAAAAGGAGAGGAAAGGGCAACAGTACATCCCTTATATTATATACCTATTTTTTGTAACAAAAGTTTCAAAATAAAGGTACTTTTTTTAAATGTAATTTTGTACCTGTTTTTGAGGCTGTCTAATTACACTATGTTCCCTCACTGGTCAGTTGTCATCCTGCAATCGCACAGCCAAGCTAGAGAGCGGATGTTGGTGGGCTACAGTGCCCCCACTGGCCAGGCAGACACCTGCGGACCAGGACTGGGTTGCACCAGCTATGTATAAGTTATTACTTAGCTTCATCAAAGTCTTTACTAACTTTGGTTTTACACATTATTATCTTTTCACGGGTTGCACCAGGGATGATAGTTTAAGACTTAGTTATTGCTTAAAATGTACGCCTACCTTTAGGGAGGTGATTATTCTTATAGGAATAGTTTTAAAGTTCCTATATGATCCTATAGGAATTTTCAATTTCTAAAGGATTCATAGGATTTTTTTCACCAGGTTATATTTTAATGTATAATTAAATATTTATATTTATTATCCTTGCAAGGTACATAGTATTTAGACAATTTAGGTTTTTATGACTGGAAAATGTCTGAGACATAGAACATTAATGTTATTAAAGTTACATTGATTAATAATTTATAAACTTTCCTAAAACTTTGTTTTAAATGTCAGTTTTTTATATCATATATACTGATGCAAAAAGAAATGTTACACTCGGGTATAACAGATTTAATCAAATATTCTAAACATGATATCAAACAAAATCACAGAAAATGTGAACAAAAATACAGATTAAAGAATCAGAAGTTTTCAGTATAAAACGTGACACACTGTCAAAATGAAAACATTACAAAGTTAGCATCGGGTATGACCTCCCTGAGCATTAACACAATCCTGGCAGCGTTGATGCATAGACCTGATCAGCGTCTGGATAGACTGCTGTGGGGTGTTCCGCCACTCTTCCTGTACAGCTGCAGTCAGCTGGTGAAGGTTGGCTGGTCGTGGTTGTCTCCTGTGGATGGCACTGGCCATTTGGTCCCACAGATGTTCTATTGGACTCAGGTCAGGAGAGAAAGCTGGCCATGACAAGACCTCGACATTGTTTTCTTGAAGTCGTGCAGTTGTAATCCTAGCACTGTGTGGTCTTGCATCGTCCTGCTGGAAAATCGACACTTCCGGATTGGCTTGCAGGAACGGAAAAACTGTTGCCTCAAGGACTTTGTCAATGTATCGCTGAGCAGTAAGGTTGCCCTCAATCTGCACTATAGGCGTATTTGTGTTAAAGGAGCTTCCTCCCCACATCATCACACTTCCACTGCCCCACCGGTTGGCTTGAACAATGCAACAGCATAACAGTCCTGGGCCTGTCCCTCACAGAGACGATTTCCTGGTTTCTCTGGACTAGTCTGCTGATTGTTGAAGCAGAACATCTCATTCTCCGGGCAACTTCTCTCAGACAGGCCGCTTTCAATTATGCAGATAGCAACCAGGCGATCTTCATTACTCAAGCAGGGCATGGTCATATCTTTTGCTGTTCATGCGTTAATTAAAATCATGTCTTTTCGAATGGTTGTTTATACAGATTCTTAATCAACTAATTTTGGCAATTTTAACTCAGTTCAAATACCAAACACTGAGCACCTGGCGTTTTTATGAAATCACATTACTTGAGCTCAGTATTTTGTTATCCCAAGGAACAAATATACTCAAACAATCAACAAACCTATCTGCTCACTATTTAAAATGTAAATAACATTACATATGTGCCCAATGAGCTATTGATGTAAAACTTAGACTGTTGCATTTTCATTGTGCGTCAGTATATATGTATGAATATAACGACATACCTGCGATTCCCAGTGTAAACTATTCTTTAATTAGCTGTCTTCTGTCTGTCACAGCTGTCTTGTCAGCTTGTCTGTCAGAAGGGACAGGGAGGTGACAGGGAGACAACACTAGCAGGAACTGTGGGAATTTTTTGTAATTTTTTTTCAATCGTAACTATGATAACCTCGGATACTACGAAGATGACCTATCAATATGAACTCCATTCTGAAAGGAACTAAACTGAACTCTTTAACTTACACCACAAATGAAAATATATTAACTTTTCATACCTCTTCCTTTATGATAAATGTTGTATGACTGAAAGAGTTTTTATTTTTAGTTGATCTATTGCAGTCCTGTTTTTTTTGCTAGCATTAAAACGCAATCATCTCACTGGCGTTACCAGGCAGTATTTTCAACTGGAACAATAAAATAGATGTATTAAAACAGGTTCCCAAACACTGATTGACAATGCATAACTCTAATAGTGTATTTATACAGAGTAAAGGCATGTGCACTTTAATGGTCAGGGACAATACATATTGTAAAATATGCTGAGCAGACAACTTTGGTTGTTCATTAGTGAGACTCAAATGCTTTCTCTTACCAAATGCAAAAAGCAACTCAATGCCTGAATGTTTGACATTATTTTTTTCTTTTTTTTCTACCTCAGTGGAAATCTTTCAAAATGGAATTTAAACCCTTAGTAATTACTGAAAGGGAGGAGGATTGGACCTATATATATATATATATATATATATATATATATATATATATATATATATATATATATATATATATATATAAGTTTGAGAAAAAGGAAAACTGCTGTGTACCAAAATGATCAATAAGAAAAAATAAAAAAGAAAAGGATATTTCAGGTACTTAAAAAGGTAGAATAATTGATTACAAATCAATTATCAGGACGTTTCGGACTACAAGTCCTTCATTGGCTGAATACAAAAAAACATAATCTACATACTAGAATACCAATGTTCTGTCCTTTTTTTGCTGTGTATTTCTTGTGGAGACTTGGGGGGTGCATATATTGGTGATGTCAACACCCCTATATCCAGTCTAAATAGGGCTGTATTTTCTTCGCAGCAAAACATTACTTATTTCACAGACTTTAAATAGGTATTTCAAGATATTCCTCAATTTAAACTTAATATTTATTAAAGCAGAAAAAATAGCTCTAGAGAAAATGATCAATCTCCTAAACATCTCAATGCTTACCAGGAAGCAAACTAAAGGGGGTAATAATCTATAATGGGTCTGGAATTACCTATCTTCAATGCAAGTGAAGCACTGCAGGACAAAAAAAAAATACAACAATGTGTTGATGTAGAAAAGAAAAGACAAGAGAGTAGTGGGAAAAGAAATTAGACAAGCAATCAATAGTTTTAAAATGCGATTGAAGTCAAAGTCTATGCCTTACTTCAGAAGGTCAGCGTGCAAAACATACAATTGTCATCTTTCCTTTCTGTTGCCTCACTACTTAATCCCATTGTAGGGAAACATACACATGACTATCTTTACCAAACATATGGAATATCCGAAACACTAGTCTCATGGGAAATTGCCAATTTGTTAACCAGAACATAATGAGTGATTTATTTGCTCAACACTGCAAAGGTCCAGCCATCATTACATGTTCATTAACTCATAATTGTCATTGATCAACAAGCTCGCCGTCTAGCTGACGGAGAGATAAGCAACACTATTCAACACTCAATGCTTGGGGTAGGTCTATTCTGACATTAATGTTCCAGATTGATGAGAGACACTAGGCAGAGGGGGGAAAAACAATCATATGTATATGTTGAATTAACTTAGTTTCTATATCTATATAACTATGCATTTATTAAAATTGCATAGTTTTATAGATATAGAAGACTCCAAATCAGACCACCTTTTCTCCTCCCCTCTTTCTCCCCCACCGCTGATCTCTATCTCTATTCCACTTGAATCCACCACCCTCTCTCCCTCCTCATCCACCAAGACCCTTGGTGTCACCCTTGACCCCTCTCTCTCCTACTCTCAGCACATCTCTGTTCCTGTCGCTTCTTCCTCAGCAACATACGTAGAATTCGCCTCTTCTTCACTGACTACTCTATGCAGCTCCTAGTTCAGCCCCTGGTACGGTCCCGCCTTGACTACTGCAACTCCCTCCTGGCCGGCCTTCCTGCCTCTGCTACTCGTCTGTAATGTTAATTAGTGAAACCCTTGCCCAACTACCCCATTATACACAATGGAAGCACAGGACACTAACCCCTGCACCATTCATAGGCCTACAGCAACAACAGAACAGCAACCTGAAACTTAAAGGTAAGTCTGACTCATTAGTGTAGTAAAGTGTATATATATTTTTAAATGTCTTTCAACTTTTGTCATTTTATTGCAGGCTAAATGGCACTTCATTATTCCAATCTCAATTAAAAAATAAAAAAACAAAGTGGGTATTTGATAAGACTTCCAACATGCAGCAATTACTAATAATGTGGACTCTATTGAAAAGTGCTGACAGAGCCTTTCCTGGGGTATTCTACTAACTCCAATGCAATAAAGCAATTTTCTTTTTCAAACACAAGGAAATATTCCCATGCTTATTAGCACTTCAGGAATTCAGTACTGTAGCTTTTTTTTTTTTTTAAGGGGGGGTTCCCACTACATTGTTATGGTGTTCCAAAGAACTTGCTACTTAGCTTAATAATATATATATATATATATATATATATATATATATATATATATATATATATATATATATAATTTCCACGTTTTACAGTTAATTATTGGTGCTGATGCTAATAAATGTCTAAATGACAGTGTGAAGCCCTTCTCACATTGGAGAAACATGTCATAAAGTGAAAAAGGATACAATGTATTGATATCAATGGGACCTGTAATACTGGCTGCTGCAAGCCCCAGTCGCTTTGGAACTGACCAATCAGTTCCTGTGGAAACTACAATGGATGAGGAGTTTGAAATGGTATTGAAGCAGTTGAAGTTAACCTGTGTCATACAGCCTCATACTGCCCTTAAAATAACTTGTTATTTAAACAAATGTATCTAGTCATGCTTTTTCTTTTTTGTATAAATCAATTTTCTTTTTCCAAATTTTGTGTGATATTCTTCAACAAAAAAAAAAAGGTTAAACCTGGGAAATCTGAAAATAAAGGTTTTTGAACACATTATAACCATGTTTAGCATCAAAGCTCAATATTATTGAAACAATATGTATAATTTAAGAAACACTTGGTTACAGTGAATGAATATTTCCTTTGTGTAAATTACTAAGTATTTTCTATGTAATTAGTATTTGTTTTAGAAATAATGCAACTATTTTATTTCAGAAAGTTGATTAAAAGTAAACCACATTTAACATTTTTTAATGATTTTTGAAAATGCATGGTAGGGTTGCTATTTCAAATATATTTAAGCTAAAGTTGTGACGAACTAAAGATTTTTGTTTATAGTAGCCAGGATTCTTTGGGAGATAATTGGCTGGGCAGTTTCCAATGTTTCATTAGGTTTATAATTTTGAGGAGTGCCCAAAATACTGTAATAAATCACTCACCTTTTCGAGTAATGTATTTGTTTTCAGCCAACTCGGTTACTTCATTAAAACATCATGACTCCAATTAATAGTGAAACAAGTTTAACTTTCAATTTGTTTTCGACCAAATGCATAAAAAATGTTTGTATCATATTGTAATCTTCATAGCGTACATACATTCTTTTTTTCATTATGAACCATTTTACCTTACCTGAAAATGTAGAAGATTGGTACAGTTCTAAAAATTGCCCTGCAGGTGATCCCATAGCTTTCAAAAGTTGCCAGCAACAGTTTGTATTGCAATTTGGGAAACAACCAGTGAATAAAACAACACACCCATTGTATAAACTGGATCAAAGTGTGTACTAAACCATTGTTCTTACTGCTTTAGTTGATGCCAGGCCAACTGCAGCTAGCTCAGGGGAACTAGAACCCCACCTAGGTTTAATAGAAGACCCATGACTGTCACTTGAGAGAGAATTCATGGGTGCACCCAAAGACTTTTATTGGGTGTTAACTGGACCGATAAGAATGATGATGCTGATTCCAGGATGGCAGCCAAGAATGTAAAAACAGCTACCAGGCTTCAGGGAAGATTGGAGTTTCCTGAAGATGCTTATAATTCTATTATAGTGCTGAAAGTTATTTACCGTGAACTGGGAAGATTATTAGAACTTACAGACATGAAATAGGCTCTTTATATGCTGGATCTGACAGAGTCGGGACAGGGATATCCAAGGAATTCAAGTTAATTGTCAGTTTGGTATGTTTGATAATATAGGAACATGATTTTAAGCTTTGGTGATTTTAATAGATTGTGCACTTATTTATACCAGTCAAATATGTACAAAATAGTCTTTTGCCATTTTATACATTGGGACCTATGTACTAAGCCATCAAGCGCAAGTAGATGCATGTGCGCATTTAATTTGAGCTGCGCAAGTGCACATCTGAAAAGTTGCAGGCTATATATTAACTGAGTGTTGAAAACTGCAACTGTGCATCTGTATTTAATTGAAGTGAATGAGCCGCGCGTCAGAATAGTGTAGGCTCTGGATTTGGCTGAAGGGGGAATTGTGTGGCTGTTGCTTGAAATACAATACCCCTTTCACACACACATGCAGCTACTGAGCCATCTCAGAAATTATTTAAAATACCCATTCACACAGCATACTGTGTATCATTTAAAACAACAATGAAGGTTTTGATGGGGGCACCTTTTAATATTTTAAACACCCTCATTCAATTTACAACTATGTATTGATTTTCATTACCATTGTTAAACCTCAATTACTGTACATCATGAATATCAGACGATAAAACGTGTAATACAAAATTCTACCTATACATTCCTTGAACAAAACTAATTTGCTTTTCCTCTCCCTGTAAGGAAGATGTAGTCACTATTACAGTACTGTACACACAACTTAAATAGAAAATAGATACATTCTGCCTGGAGACGCACTCTTTTTCAGATTAGCAAATGACAAAAATGCAGAATTAGCAAGAACCACAGAGCTCAATGGAATGCAGCAACATTTTTCTTGTTCCATAGAGATTCAAATTATAGTAGTATGATCTTCTGCTTTATCTGTCTCACTATCATATTGCGTAGTTGTGTTTTAACTACTAACATCCTAGTAAACAATTATAAACAAATTATACAAAACAGAAGCAGTCGTCACTAGTGAATACTGGGCTGATTTTATTTTTTTTTGACAAGCGACAGCGAAAACACTGACCGCATGACAATAAAATATACAATGTATTTTTAATATAGCCCATAAACAAATTAAGCCTCACAAATGCAGGCACTGTCAGAGACTTTTTCCCTGAAGGAAAGGCCATGGCATATGGCATTTTTATGTTATTGCCACATCTGCCCATGACAGAAATACTGTATGTCGTGGCTTTTCATGACTTCTCTGTCTGGAAACACCCGCACACAAGCGCACCTTTTTATAGTCCCGTCACATCATTTATGCCAAGTCCTAAGTGGTGCACAGTTAAGCATGTGCATGTAATGGAGTGATTAAATGCTCACTTTAGTGCATATCATTATGCACAGGCACCCCTGGTCTGCATATGTAATCAGGAGCATCTCAGAGGTCAATGAGATGCTAATGACCTATCTCCAGGTTCCCGGGAGCATCTTGCTGCGGAGGCGTAACGTTGCGCTTATGTATTTGCATATGCACATTTTTTGAGATGCACTGGGCATTTCCCTTTCGTAATATGTTGCAATTTTGCTATTTGCTATTTGCGCTTGCACAACTCTTAGTACATAGGTCCCCTAGTGTTTACTTTGGTGACATCAGCTTGAATCTCAGTGGTACCAGTATCCTTGAGAACAAAAGTTGAATACTTTAACTGAAGAGTGATATTATAATAGTGTAAATGCATTTTGTAATGAGTTAGTAATGAGATTTTGAAATGGACAAAACTATCGTACACATCCTGTCTTGAAGAAGCGTAATTGCTTACATCGAAACATGTATTTATGACAATTATTCTACCAAAGACTTCC
Source organism: Acipenser ruthenus (assembly GCF_902713425.1). Lineage (NCBI taxonomy): Eukaryota > Metazoa > Chordata > Actinopteri > Acipenseriformes > Acipenseridae > Acipenser > Acipenser ruthenus. Next base: position 25,380,406 of record NC_081204.1, read on the forward strand.
TGGTTATTGGTTATTATTTGTGATAGTAATATATATTCTCAAATATTTCTAAGACATCACTTGCACTGTGCCAATCAAGCAGGGACTTCCACAACATACTGTTTGGTCGACAGTACAGTTGGTCCTGATTAGTGCTGTCATCCTTGAGTGTGTTTTGTAGATCAGTTCCAAAATGTAAATAAATGACTTTGAAAGGTCAAGTGTTTTCAAACATTAATGTTAAAAAACTTTCAGCATCTCAGTGAAGTGGTGCATTCGTTACTGCAATGAATGTTCCCTAATTTGCGATCTTAAGTGTTGTAAAGTGCCCTAGTTTTGATTATTATCGCAGGCATGTTTACAGTAACACCTGGCTCTTAAAGTGACATCATGAAGCACTTGTTTTTTCACAGTTGCCGTTTTGTGAGGACTACAGTATGTTGTTTTGACATAAGCCTAATTTAGCGCAAGACATTTCTACTTCCCTTTAATCAAGATATTGATTTATCAAAACATAGTGCCTAAAAAAAAGGAAACTTCAGACTTTTCCTGATTAACATGATGCACTTTTTGATATCTCCCTGTATTATTAATGTTTGCCATTTTGCAAACATGTATCTGGTTCCAGATAAAACCACCTTATTACATTTCCATGGACTATAACCAATTTTTCTTCTTTTTGACACTACACTTTAATGTGAATGAGAGGAAATTTCACATGGTATTTTATTTATGCCAAAGCAACCATGTATCTTTGCCAGCCTGTCATACACATTATCAGACTGTCACCAGTCCAAGCAGTTGTGCTGAACCTAGAACCTGGTTACAATACTTAATGCTTAACAACTTGCATCGCTAGATCCAGCTGATCATTGCGATCAGTTTTTTGTTTGTTTTGCTTCATGGTAACCTTTAACATGTTCGGTGCTACACAGTTAATGTTTAAGAATTAAACACATGTTGGCGTATTTTTTATTGTGTGTGTTAGCACAATAAACATCACAGTGTAATGTATATAAAGTATTTAAAATTGGTTCAATGTATGTTTCAATCTTAAACATTTGGTTTACAGTGTGGTATTAAATGTTTGTATTACTGTTAGCAAAAAAAAGTTGAGTGAGATTTCATAATTGAAAATAAATGGTGTTTAAGTAGTTAGTCGAGGAGACTCTTTAAGCGTGTATTGTATCAGACATGACAGGTCACTTTGGAGAGTCAATATAAAATGTATTGAGTTTTGGTGCACCCACCACCCAATTAATTTGACAAACTTCACAAACCAAAACCTAATTGACTTTGTCCCAGACTTCCTTGCTGAGGCTTGACCTGATAATCAACCCTGGCATTAACCTATTCAAAAGGTTAAACCCCTGGATTTATCTGATGCCGGCTCATATTGATATGCCACGTTTAATGATAAAATTGTCTAGTGGATATTGATTGCACATCTATTTCAGTGTCTCATTAGAGGGCAGTTTTAATTGCAATCCTTGTAATGTCTTTGGTGTATGCAATGGTTTTATTTTAATTTCAGTAGTATGATTACGTTATTTACTAATTACTCTGTATGTTTCTTATGCTACATGGCAAGGCAAAGTTAGTCTTTCACAAATAGTAATATAGTAGTATACATAATAGTATCTCCAAACATAATGTCTACCCAATACTCAGAAGCTGGTATAATTTAATTAACATTTTTTTAAATAATGGAAACTAACTGTACCTGAATGTTAGGGTTTAGATTGTCTTAGTCATACATCTTTTGGTTAAACCTTTTTTTGTTGTTATTGTTATTTATGACATGCTATTTGAGTACATACAAATCTAACTAAATTTTAGGTCAGCCAGGGTGTCCTCAGCTCACCGCACAGCAGCGACCCCTGTAGTCTGGCCGGGCGCCTGCGGGCTTGTCTGTAAGCTGCCCGGAGCTGCGTTGTCCTCTGACGCTGTAACTCCAAGGTGGCTGCATGTTGAGTCTGCAGTGTGAGAAGAAGCGTTCGGCTGACGGCACACAATTCAGAGGACAGCGTGTGTTCGTCTTCGCCGCTCCCGAGTCAGTGCAGGGGTGGTAGCAGTGAGTCAAGCTTAAATAATAATTGGATATTCTAAATTGGGAGAAAATAATAAATAATTGGCGACTACTACATAAAAAAACAAAAAAAAAATTATTAGCGTATATTTTATGTTTTGTACACTTCTCTTATGTCTTGTACACTAGATATTCAGTACATATTTTATTGAAGCAATATTGCTGCTATAGGTACTTCCCCAGTGCTTTGGTATTATACCCTGCTCAAGTGCATGGTGGCGGCGTCATTGATAAAGAGGTGCTACGTATAATGTTCTGGTAATGGATTTTAATACAACAACTTTTGTTTAAGTAATAGGCATCTGACAATGCATCAATGCCACCTGATGAATCTTTGAAGGTTCAAAACTACCTTTGATTTCCTGGCTAGCGAACAAACCTCTGAACCTTTTAACACAGCCATAATTAAGATTGCTTTGAGTTGTAAAGCCACCTTTGTGCTGCACACTTCTCAGTCAGTATGTTTGATTGCATTTTTAGTAGATCACTGAAGCTTTAAAGTTACTTTAAATAATTTGGCAAATTAACAGTTATTATGCAGCAATAGTCAATGGAAACCACATGCACAGTATGATTTCATACCCTCTTGCCAGTGATAATATAACATTTCATTTGCAGAATCAATGCATCATTATACATTGTGCGTTTTACTTACATGAATCACTGCTCCCGTGGGACACAGTTCAAATTCAGTTTCATATTCTCCATGGCCAACCACGAATGGTTTGATGGCTAAGCTGGTCTTTCATTTTGTAATCAGATACGTCTCAGCTCCATTAAGCCAATCAATGGATGCTGTGGGAAGACATTTAAGGGAATCACATAATTTTCTTTGCAATTCTGAAACTGTCGGCTGAAGAGTTGAAGGGACGTTACAGTGTTTTGTCACAGCAGTCTCAATTTTCAGGTGAGGAAAGCCATAAATCAACTTCAACAATTACTCCAGAAATGATTATACTGCTAGTGTAACCAAGGGCTATAATAATGTGAATTATCCACTTTAATGGAATGCTATGAGCCTTTTTCCTAACAATTAGAATACTCACATGAACATTGCTGGTACATGCATAGGTGCACTGCAAAAAATAGAAATCTGAACAAGTGTATTTATCTTGTTTTCCGACTTTAAATCTTATCATTGTTATTTTAAGATTTATTTACTTATCAAGCACCGAGTGTGTAAGACTATTTCACTTGTTTTAAGGGTGTCTGTCTTATGTTATCTCACTTAGATATAACATCTGACTACAGGGCAATTTATAAGTGAAACAAGCTATATTCTTGAGGGAAAAGCTGCAATCAACTTTGATGACAGGGAGTTCAAGATATGAAGTCTTGTTTTAAGAATAAGATTTGTAGTGATTTCTTAATATAAGCAACCTTATAAGTAATAATCTTAATATAAGCAGCCTTAACTAAGATTTGAATAAAAACAAATCATAATCCAGATATGAATCAAACTGCTTTTATTCAGAAATATATGAATGGTTGCATTTGCATGCATTCATGTATGCATCACCATTAACATTAATTGACAAAAACCACAGACCAGTATTGTCTGAGGTCAATAAATTGTGTGATAAGCACATGATTCATTGGTGTGTAATGATCACATTAGGTCTTTGTGTGTGACAAGCACATAAGTTCAACTGTACAGCAACAAAACACATTTTTGACCACATGAAATATCATATGAGGTGCCCTTCAAAAATACATTTGCTTTCCCTCTGCAAACTTAGAAGACATGAAAAAAAAACTTCTTACAGTAGGCATCTCTGATGCTTTACCCATTGTTTAGGAGTCATTAGTGGATCTGTGATGTGCAATGACATCTCCAAGATAATATTTCACTGGAACGTACATACTGCTTTTGAAACTGAATGAGTAGTAGGATGTAAAATCTACTAGTTTTTCAGCATCTACCAACTCAGTTGCCTGGGCAAGGTTTGGGACGTCAACTTCCTATGCTACAAAATCTCTATTCAGGTGCAAGGTGTCATAGGGTTGATATTCGAAGCTATAGATTGATGAGTTTACCACTAGGATGTCTTGTATAAGTCCGAATTCAGGAACATTATCATTTACTTTGGTAACAATCAAAGACTTCTTGCATGTATACTTATTTCCATTTAGAACAAGCCACTTGACCGAAACAACATGTTGCATTTTGTCAACACCAACAAAGTCTCTCATTTTTCCCTGAACATGCTGTATATTTTTCACCTCCGAGACTGGGCCGAATTCCCTCTCACTTGAAAAAATGGGGTGCTGTGGGCCGTTCACATTTTGAGAACATTCTAACACCTGATTATGCTTCACTAATGATTTGCAGACATTTTTGAAGTTCAACTTCGAAGACCATTGCTTAAAAAAACAGTGTTTTGATTCAAATCGCATGCACATATGCCTTACCATTGGGCCCAGTGACATAATTTGTGTGGGAAGATGAAGCAAATAATGTTGCTTAGGTATTATATTGTTATCTGGAAAAAGCTGCTTAAAATGTTTCAAATGCTGCTCAGTTAGTAACCTGAGTCTTGATATGGTTTGAAGAGAAATTACTGGAGCAAAAAGTATCTGGGTAATCTCTATCACCTCAAGAATAAGTTGCATATATACATTTCCTTCAACATTATTCATCAAAAAAGGCAATATTTTCAAGAGCACCAGCATTTGACCAGAAGACTGTTTAAGTTTGTTGTCATTTGATGCCAAGGTGTTGACAGTGATCGGGCATGGTCTGTCTCGAATATCAAGTGGTGAGTATGGAAAACTCTGCATGGCATCATTGAACATGTCCAAGTCCATCTGCCCTGAGAGAATTAGATGTTTCAACACACATTTTATTTCCATGGGGGCAATGCCTTCTAGAACAATATGCATAATATCTTGTGGTGTTTGTTGTATAAGATCGAAGGCTGGAAAATCCACAAGTTTGCTATTACTATTAATCCCATAAGTAGTTTTGAGGCTATTTTTCAGAAAATCTGTACGGGCTTTCTCTATTTCAAGGCATTGTCTGACGTGCATGTCAAGTGTCCTTCTGACAAAACTGTTTTCAGTAAAGTCCCTCTGCATGTCTTCAAATGTACACTCGCAGTGCCTGCATTTGCTGTACGCAAATACCTCCTTAAATCCAGCAAGCTCCTGTTGGGCTAAAGTGTCACCACAAATGGAGATCAATGCACCAAACATGTCCATTTCACCATTGACAGTCTGGATCTTTACACCATAATACAACAAATCTAAGTCTTTCTGTATTCTCTCCAAAATCACGTCAGCACCACACTGAGTAAGGTAATTTGCTTTAGCCATGGCAAGAAGTCTAATTGCAGCTAGCTTAGACCTATATTTAGGATCTATATTTCCCAATGTATAGTAAACCATTAACAATTTGTTTTTAGAAGCATGTGATACAAGGGGATTACATATTTCAGTTTCATCTGTATACAAAATCAACTGCAAAGCAGTGGGTCTGACAGAGAACAGTGGGTGTGACTTGAAAAGCTCTCCGTCAACTATGTCGTACAGAAATCCATCTTTGCACTTCTGTGGCCCTATGGCTAACATGGAGAGAATCCTTGAGTCAGTAAACAACTGTTCCAGACTCTGGAGTAAGGGTACATATTAATAACATTTATTTTTGATTGCAAGAACCCTTGAAATTCCACTTTTTACCCTGCATGCTGTGTGAGAAATTACTATTTCTTCAGGCTCGACCTGGCTGAATAGTTCCTGAATGGTGCGGTTCTGCATGTATGTAAAATTGTCAAATGCTGCCATTGCCTGCGCTTGTAACTGCTCCATGCCCCCAGAATGCTTCTCAAACACCTTTTTTCATTTGGTTCTTCAGGACATCCACCAGTGAAGCTTGATATTGTTGCACCCCAGACACGATGTCGTTGACGCTCCTCTGAAACATAATGGTAAAAAACAAAACAGAAAACATTGAGAATTATGATTAATATATAACATTAATTCAGTCACAAACACCCCCCCCCCTCCTCCAACCTCACCCACCCCCCACCCCCAACGCACACACACACACTTGACCACTTAAAACAGTGTTAAGTCTTCTAAAACTAAAAGTTCTCACTATTACTATAATATGGCCAAGCCTACATAATGCACAGAGCAATGACTGACTCAAAATTAACCCCAGTTAATACAAACTCATGCTTTAAAAAAAAAATACCTGTGAAAGATGGCATTTCTCCCGAATATTCAAGGAAAAGGCAGTTGCACGTCTGGTCAGATTCGCTTCACCCCTCCTGTATTGGCAGTTTTAAATATTTTAAATATTTAAATACACATATAGGAAATTTGAGTTGAATTTATCAAAGCACATCTTGGTACTGTTAACCTAGCATCAGTTTTGTCATATTTCAAATTTTAAATAGTTTTAAATATTGGCAGTTTTAGACCAACACTGTAGCTAGTTAGCTTGCTACTGCTGAGATCACAAAGATGCACATTTAATAGTAAAATAGCCAAGCTTTTCTAGCTTGGTTATGTTCATCTTTTCTAAGCTGACAAACCATTGAAAGCAAAACTAAACAAAAGTGGTCGCGGAAAAGAGAAAAAAAACACCCTAACAGACTTACTGCAAAGCTTTACATTAATCAAGCCATATCCATTTATGTGATATTATTAGCTACAGTAGTTAGCTAACTAGCTACCTACCATGTCTGTGTCTTGTGTTACCGAATCCGAATCCCGCTGCTTGTCCCCAGCTGGTGGAACTGTGTCGCCGGTGGAATTTGATCCTTGTGGCTCTTCAAAGACAACTCCATGGGCGGGCTGATGAACAAGGTTTGTAGTCAGCGGTTCGCGTGTAGTGCAACCAGAAAAAATGGGTGTGTCAAAGTTCTCATGTCCGATTTGAGAAGGATCTCTGTCGGGTTGCTCAGTTAACTCTCGGTTAGTCTCTGTAGTCCCGCTTCTTGGTGGGTATCCAGTTGACAGATATAAGGCATGCGTACGTTTTATATGATAGTAAAAGGAGTTGAAAACTCTTCTGCGCAGCCATCGATACCACAAATGACACGAAAATCAGGACTGCGACCATGTGCTCTGTTGATGTGGTTCAAAAGAGACTTTAAAGTCAGGGCAATAAATACAAAGCAAATCACGCACCGCCAACTCATTGCAGCTGTCAAATGATTATCTAGCGTGTTGAGCCAAAAAATCTATCAGCTAGTTCGAAAGGAAAACTTCTTGAAGTGTCCCTAGGCACAGTATGTACTCTGCTGTGCACTGAAGTAAAATTACTTATTCTCGATCTCACGCGGATCTATTTGGCTTATACCATCCAACACGAAGTGTATTCATTGAAAGGCTAACACTACTGAATAGGAAAATGTCTTCACTTAGCCTTCCAAAATCACTGTTAGTTTAGAGCACCATCGTGCACTGTAATACAACTTGAAGTTAAAGCGATGTTACACTCTATTTACATCTTGTAGTTGTTTTGCACTTGAATTTGATATAGTCAACTACCACAAGTAGTTTTTATGTGCGTACCTCGCTTCTTTCGATGTTTAGATGCAGCTTTTGGTCAGCTTGTGTTGCCCATTGAAGCTCATTCATTCCCTAAAGGTATCACTCCAAACTCCAAACACTCAAATCAAGGCTATGTTACACCAATGTTGCTTCTGAGTTTTACTTTTTTGATTCGTTATTTATAAACCCACTTTTGAACATCATTTTATTGCAAGAAGTTCCAATCCAAATTGCAAATTTTCCGGTTTCTCTCTGATAGCATTGCGCGCCTGAGGCAACGCATTGGACCGATTAGTGTCGACAGCGCGAGAGATCTACTTGCGCATTTGTCAGGAAATAAGTGATGTATTGAGTATGTTTAAAACAGAACAGAGCATTTTATTTGGAAACTTAAACTGACAAATTTTACAGTACGGTTGGCAAAGTATTTCAGAGTTGAGTCTGAGTGTTGTTATGGACTTTTTTGAAATATGGCATTTCCGACAGAAATTGAGATAATCTAAATATACGATCAATGCACGTAAAAACTGTCTGGGGTGGTGTACATCGAATACTAGTGCTAGACAACTATATAAGATGTAAACAGACTGTAACATCCCTTTAATTAACCAAAGAGCTCTTGATTTTCATTTTTCCTACATGTGGAAGCCTCCTGTTTTACTCATTTATTTTGTGAGTGGAGAAGACTATTGTGTCATTTTGTTTTCTTTGTGTACTGAATGATTTGCAGGTTCTCGGCAAACTTTGCAGGATTGTCAGCAAAGACAACACTGCTTACATTAAGGAGGTGAAGGAGGGCTGGGACACTTTCCAGAGCCAAGCGGTCTTTTACGGTATTATGAAAAAGGTGATGAAGCCACCGATGACATTTAACACAGGTAAATACTGTCTTTTCGTCACATAATTCAGAGTAAAATGTGAAGTGTATGACAATTTCTCTCATGCAGAGGAACGAGCCATCAACATGTTGAAGTCCCTGCCAGCCATGTTCCCATCTGCAGTTGCTCCGCCCAAGAAGTTGGGACGAGAGAGTGAGGCCCTGCTTCATGACCTGATGGTAATATCTAGGCCCTTAGTGTGACATAGATTCCCAAACATCTGTCTTTAGCCTTGTGTTTTGTGATTGTTTCAACACCCAGACTCTGTCCTGTTGTTATTTTCTCTTATACCTTCATTTTTTTGATCAATTCATTTTCCTGTTTAGCCCTCAGAGGATCCAAACACTTATCTTCAGAGGAGGCCCCTTTCCTGCCCTGTCCTGACTGTGGATAAAGAAAACTGCATGGTGGCAATCGGGACCACCCCAGTAGCAACCTTCCCCAAGAACCATCTGCATGAGGGAGCCCTTTATTTGATGGCGTATTATTATGCCCTGCACATGACCTACCCAAAGTGCATTTCTACTCTGCTCTCAGTCCTTCAAACAGAGGTACTGCAAGATGAGATCCATGAGAGGGACACAACTTCATCCTACAGGAAAGCCATGGCTGAGTGAAGAAGTTTTTATTGGAGAGTAGGCTTATCTTCGAAGCGCTTGCATTATGTGCCATTGTTCTGAGTTTGTTGGCTGATCTTGTATGAGAAGATGTATCTCTGTTTACAGACGTTACTAAATAAGGCCTACTTCATTTAAGTTTTTTATTTTGAAACTCAAGGACGCTATCCTCCTTTCTCCATTGGATTTTGCCCTTATGAGCGTCTCTCTCACCCCAGACTGACTAATCTACCGTAGCCTGCCTATGGCAAGCCGTTTTAACATTTAATCCTTATTTGCTGATATCAACAATTCAATTATTGATATCAGTATTTGCTGTACATTCTTGATATCAAGAGTTGAATTGTGGATATCAAGAGTTGAATTGTGGATATCAAGAGTTGAATTGTGGATATCAAGAGTTGAATTGTGGATATCAAGAGTTGAATTGTGGATATCAAGAGTTGAATTGTGGATATCAAGATTTGAATTGTGGATATCAAGAGTTGAATTATGGATATCAAGAGTTGAATTGTGGATATCAACAGTTGAATTGTGGATATCAACAGTTCAATTCTTGATATCAACAGTTCAATTCTTGATATCAACAGTTCAATTCTTGATATCAACAATTCATGCAAGCCGTTTTAACATTTATTCCTTAATTGCTGATACCAAGAATTGAATTGTGGATATCAAGAATTCAATTCTGGATATACCCAATTCAGTTTTTGATATCAAAATATGTGCACCTATTTCTGATATCAACCATTGAATTGAAATATCAAGAATTGAATTGCTGATATCGGCAATTAAAGATTAAATGTTAAAACGGCTTGCCATACCTGCCTACCTCATTCCATTCAGGCACACCTCACTTCGGACTCTTTGCTGACGTGAGCGTGGAAGTACCTACTGTACCGTCACGAGGGGGGGGGGGGGGATATCGTCTTAATGAGAATGTTATCAGGGCATATTATCGTTCTATTGCCCAGCCCTACTTAATGTAAAAAAAGAGTAGTTTGAGAATCTTGCCAAACATTGTGTGTTGAATCTTCGAATAAATAACCATCTGGGGGAATTCAGTGTTGTTGTTGGGTTGTCATTTATAGAAAAGGATAAGTCTTAGGCCATTCTTGTTTTAAGTGGTATGACCTGATTTTATTCTATATTAAGGTGCTTGATACAAGGGTATATGTCTAGTTTTCAGCCAATCTCAGTCTTAATGTGAGCCTTTTGTGCTTGTTTTTGTTCACTATGTAGCCTTGTTTTGAGACATTTTTCCAAATATTGAGAGGAATGAATTTAGGAAATAAGAGCAAATTGCTTGTTCTAAGGGGTTTTGTCCAATTATTGAATTGCTTCACTAATCTATCCTTGCTTAAATCTAGACAAAATTGCTTGACATTGATCCCTTTTCACTTGTTTTAAGATTTTAGGGTTTTCTTGTAAACTAGACATTTTGTCTAATTTTAAGAAAACTTACCAAGTTAAATTATCTTACTGCACTGACAGATAATTTTGCTTATTTTAAGCGGTTTTCTCCTAATTTAGGTATATTTTATCTTGTTTAGACTGATTTTTTACAGTGTGTGCTGTTGTTTGCTATAGAGGGGTGAGAATTCATGCTGAAATCTTTGACTCATCCACAGCATGAGAACTCCGATATAAATGTGGGTCCCTTCAGTGGGTCATGATGTGAAGAATGCATGCATCGGAACTAAAAAAAGAGAAGTGTGCAACTTTAATGAGAGATAATTTGCCTAATGTAAATGTAGTATAAACTGGAGTCTGCTGTGCTTTGCAATTCTTAGAGAGCCACAGGCTCCACATTAATCTGAATAATGTCAGAGCACATCCATAAAATATAATGGACTTTACTGGGATTAATTGGGATCCCCGCAATTCATTTCAGTAGGTATGTGCCCAGTGGTTTGCTCCCAAGTAATTATTTTGCATCTCACTAAAATGTCAGATTCATGGAATTCAGTACGTCACAACTGTTAGATTGCAAGGTTTTTACACTACAGGGTATGTTGGAGCCACTGTAGTATTTATAGATAAGCAAGGGGTGCCATGCTGGGTGTTCTACCAACAAACAATGGCAAAGATGTAAGAGCAGATGGTGTGTATCTGATAAAGATTATAATCTGATGGAGTTTTAGTCACTAAAGAAGAAATGCACCGGATACAGACATGTACAGGACAGAAATAAGATTCGGTACAGTACGTGGTGGCTTTAAATCTCTTCTATTGCTGTGTATATTGGGATGTAGATTGGAAGATGCAAATGCATACAACATCACTGCTGAAGAAAGAACAGTACCATTATTAATAAGACAATTCGCACAGACAGGAATACAGTACAGAATCCTGCACGGGTCCGATTTTTATGACCCGCTTCCGATCCGGACCCACTACTACAGAACCTGACCCGAACCCGCAACACGCTGCAACACTGTCTTCTTACCCGTGACCTGCTTTAATAAGACCTGCAACCCAACCCGAACCCCAAATGTTTGTCCTTTACCTACCCCCTGCGCTGACTGACTCTATCACGCTTTCACATTCACACACAGATATCTCTACCATTCTCCACAGATTGTTTAAACAATAGGGTATACAGCGTGGTAGCTTTCTCTAGTGGTCTGGATATATTTTACCATGGTAACATATTAACTATCTCTACTTACTGTACTATAAATTACGTGTCTGTTCCTTTCGTGCTACCAGTTGAAAGGGAGCTACACCTGTGCTTTCGCAGAGATGATGTACCAGTTTTGTGGCTGTCGTTCACAAAAACATAATGACAGATTTTAATCAAATGTTCATTATTTTCATTCGCTATGATTCCAAAGGAATTCCACACTTCTGATTTACCTCTTGCACTATTATCCACTACATGATATAAACCCTGCGCTACCTTTTGTTTCGCCACAGGCATTTTATTTTTTTTCCAAAAATGTAGTAATCGCCAATTATTTTATTATTTTCTCCCAATTTGGCATATCCAATTATTTTTTAGGCTCTGCTCACCGCTACCAACCCCACGCTGATATATATATATATATATATATATATATATATAGGGGCATCTGCTAAGGAAGAATATTATATAATATAATATGAATATATACATATACACACGCATATTGTATAACAACACATCCTTTACACATAATTTATAAGAAGACGATCCGATCATCCCTTCATGTAAAAGTGAGCAGAGTTTGAATTATTCTGCTGGGTAGCCCCAAATGTGTCAAACTAGGCTACTTTGGAAATAAAAAAAATAATAAAATATAAAACTTTTAAATGCAATTATCAAACCATCCAATTAATGTTTTTATTTTTTATTTCAGAAGTATAATTGTTGGCTAAGTAATCGTTAAATACTATGGGTAGATTGTAGAATTTTATTTAAAAGCATTAGTCTGCAATCATTTAATAGCACATCTCTGATTAAAAACAATTGCTCATCACCCTTTGGTTTCCTTTTTGGACAATACAATGGATCATTTATTCCACAGTAAATGTAAAACATTGCAAGCAGTGGGTGAGTTGAACAGTCCAAATAAAGTCTTCTCATTAAAAACTGTATTAGCATGGAGCAATTATTGCTGGTCTGTGCTATTAGCAGGCCCATCATTAATGGCTGCCTAAACAGGATATGAAATTCAGTATATGCAAATCCTACAATTATAGCATTTTATTCAATTTAGAAAAAAATATTTAGAAAAAAAAGCATTTTACACTATAACATGACAGAAGATTGGACCCAGATGGGCAGATTGAATCAAAAGTCTCTGTAGAAAACAATTAGTCAAGATTAACGTTGTACGGCTTATTGTTTTTCTAGTTTATCTTATACATACTCACAAAGTCTTCTCTCTGAAAGTGATATACATTTCATATGTTTCAGTTGAACCACAGAACAAAAACTGGCACACAGTGAAAATGAATTAGCTGACAGAATTCAGTAATATGTAACAAGTAATTTCAATTGTAAACACATAGGTAGTTGTTGGATACAAAAAAATTATTAGTTAAAGCCTTGGCAGTCATCTTTCCAAAACCTGTTTTATTTTAAAACAAAAAAAAATCCCACCCAATATCTATTCAGGAAAACCAAATATTTAGACAGAAATAAGCCACCCTCCTAGTTGAAGTTCATTAATGGAAACCAGACTCTGTACATTTTGGGGCACTGATGCACTGATGAAATAGTAAAGAGTAGGAGAAATAGGCAGTCACAAGGTGTCAAAGTCTTGTTCTGTTTGTTGTGGAAACCATTTAGTAAAAGTGGGGGAATGACTGCACTTGTGGGATGGCCTGCTCATTAAAATATGTTGCTGATATTTAAAGATATGTAGTACCCTGGTCGACAAAGACCCAATCTGCCTTAATAGCCTAAGTGCAATTTATTATAAATATTCACCTTCAGCATAGACATAATCCTCTGCACTCAGTGTTGTGTTCCTATAGGAATTCTGTGTTGTGTTTTTTTTAGAAAAGCAACTACGGTGCAAGAGTCAATTGTAAATAGCAAAACTAGTGGAGCAGATGATTGAAAATTAAAATCTGCATTCCCAACTTACTGCAGATGGACCAATTTGTTTCAAACACGGAACAAAGTTTAACTGTACACAGTGAGAAGAGATATATAAGTTTTGGTTGCTTTTAATATCTGGTGAAACAATACGGTACATAATTGTGCACACACCATAGCCATGTATGGCAGGTCTTTCAAGGAATACTATTTTAAGTGATAGTAAAGGTCTAAATGTGTCCTAAAGTCTGGCAAACCGCAGTCTGAGATTGCAAACGTTTTTCATTTGGCTTTAACAATGTGCTTCTTTCCTATTTGGTACTAACTTTTTGCCAATTTTGGTAGCTATATTTTAAAATGCTAACCATCCCATTAATATAACAATGTATATTTAAATGTGTCTGGCAGTGTTCCTATTTAGATCTGCATGACTATTGATATTGTTCAACTATTTTAAACTAGGTTTGGAAAGGGCTGTGCTTAAAAACAGGGGAGTCAATGTCCCTGCCCAGGACATCAAAATGTCCCTGTTTCCTTGAGTAACTCTGTATCTACTGTCTCACAATGAAAAAGAGATGATGTAAAGCACCTATATGTTGCATGCTGCCTCTGTGCCACTGATATCTAGATTAGTACTATATAGGACAAATGGTCTTATTGGTACCTGTCCTGCAGTGCTGAGCTGGGTGAAGTAGTAAGCGCATATATTTACATGTCTCCCAACTGATCCATGAGCGAGAAAGAGTTGCAACGTAGAGTTCAAGAATACATTGTTAATTTAACACATGCCTGAGTTGCACAATGTTTCTGTGCCGGGGTTCCACAAAAAACATTTATAAAAGTTATAATTTCTAAAAACATACTCATTTAAAAAAAAAAAAATAATCATCATTTTTAAGCTTGGGGATAACGTATACATACTCAGAACCCCACCAAGCGACTAACACCAAAAACTAGTTTAGCAATTGGGGTCAACTAATTACGAAAACTAGACACCCTGTTAATTCCAAGATGCCTACCTTAAATAATTGGTATGGTGGTTTCCTCTCCACACCCCTCAGATTATTATTTTTTTTAAAAACTGTACAAAATAAGATGTGAGGTAAAGATCATCATGCTGCATGTGCATCAGCATGTGTGGACTGCTGTTTTAATTTATTTACATATGCTAGATTAAATTATAATGGTAACCATCTGCACCAGGACTACAACTGCTCCCTGGAGTTTTAAAAACATTTAACCGATGTACTTCTGAACCTAATTAAGTGAAACAATTACTATTGTTAAAAATAATTTGTTTTTGATGTCTCTATGTGATTCCATATATCACTCTGGGAATTCAGACCTAATATATTAGCTTGTATAAGCATGTATCCTTTAATAAAATCAGAAGGACTTTGAGTGCAGTAAAGCTAAAATACTGTACGATTGGTATGTTTCGCCTTGCTTGAAAAGGTTAAATTCATTGCTTTTGGCTTTAGCTATATTAAGTTCCAGCAATGTTCAGGTCAAGGGAAGTGTTTGAAGTCTCTGTTGTACTCTCAAAACCAATCTCTGACCTCTCTTGGCTGGATAGGGGCATTGCAGTCTTGGCCCAAATGTTAGGTAAATGTTTTGATATTCAGTTAGTACTGCCACATAATCATAATCTTTCACTGTGCTTTATAAGACTTTGCTATGGTAAACTTGTATAAGGGAGGTCATATGAAAGATAAAAAGGTTTTAAGGAAAGCCAACAAACCTCCAGTACTACAATAAACACACTCTTTTCCTGGCAATGGAAGAGTAATTGTCCTTGGTAACACAAGAGACCTTCCTACATATGGCTAGTAAGAAGAACACTGCATCAGCTCTATCTAACTAACGTGTTTGTACTCAAACAGGAAAACACATGCACAACAATTATACAACTTCATACCTGTCACTGCTATTGAACTCAAACCAAAAAGGTGGGATTTAGGTTGTTTGGGCAGTCTGTTAAAAACAGATGATGAACCAAACTATCCAACGTTCATTCTCTTGTACCTCAGCCAGTTATGCACAGAGCAGACCCGTTCATATCCGATAACCCAAACTGTTCTGCTTCATTGAAGTGATTGGATAGTATAATGTAGTTCAAATATTTAAAAATGATTAAATTGCTCAACTGTATGCTTGACAGTAAGAAGCTTTGTATGACATTATTCCTTACAATGATACAGAGATACAAAAAAAGTAACATTGGACATAGTTTCTGCTTGGTTATTAATTTTCATAGCTCCTCAAAATTTACCTCTTACTCTTATATGTAAAGAGGGGCTTTGCCGCACACTTCTGCAGCCTTGAATTACTTATACAAAGTTTGTGTGCTGCTTTATGGCAGCACCTGTCTGGGATGAGACTGAATCCATCTATCTCTGTCATAAAATACCATGCCAGTGCTGCACTCTTAATTATGCTGCTAATTAATGGCACACATTAAAAGCCTTTCCACTCCATCCCCCATTGCTCTTTAATGCCAGTTGTGAGTTATTTGTCCATAGGTTATTCATTTCTGTGAATTTCTAGCATTAGGAGTTTAAGTCCTGTCAACATTGGAATTGAAATCAACGTTAATGTAAACAATAAATAGAGCTTCGGGGGTGGCAGTGGAGTAATGTGTTCTAATTATATTTGCACTAAAGCGCATAGAAACCCACTGATTCCATGAAGGTAATACTAATCATCAGCAGTTTGACACTATATATACACACACTACCGGTCAAAAGTTTTAGAACACCCCCATTTTTCCAGTTTTTATTGAAATTTAAGCAGTTCAAGTCCAGTGAATAACCTGAAATGGTACAAAGGTAAGCGGTAAACTGCCAGAGGTTAAAAAAAAAAAGTTTAGGTTACCAAAAACTGAAAAATAATGTACATTTCAGAGTTATACAAAAAGGCCTTTTTCAGGGAACAAGTAATGGGTTAAAAACTTACAGCTGTTCTGCAGCAATGGAAGTAAATTAAGCCTTGAAAGTTGATGCTAGCAATTCCTACAGGTGTCCCAACTTGTGTTGATTACTTACAAACCCTCTGTCTGTATAAAAGCAGTGTTGGAACAGACTGTGTTACTACACCCTCTTAAGCATTATTTGGACAGTATTGTACTGCAGGAAGTAGTATATTGCTCTCATAATGGCGAGAAAAAGGCAATTAACAAAGGAAGACAGACAGACCATTATAACCCTTAAAAGTGTAGGTCTTTCCTTTAGAGAAATTGCAAAGCAAGCCAAGGTGTCAGTGAGTACAGTTTCCTACACCATCAAAAGGCACATGGAAACTGGAGGAAACTCTGACAGGAAGAGGTCTGGCAGAACCAAAGCCACAACAGAATCAGAAGACAAGTTTCTGAGAGTCAACAGCTTGCGTGATAGGCGGCTCACAGGACAACAGCTTCAAGCGCAGCTTAACACTGGTCGAAGTAAGCAAGTCTTAGTTTCAACTGTGAAGAGAAGACTTCGAGCTGCAGGTTTGATAGGTCGAGTGGCAGTAAGAAAGCCATTGCTAAGATGGCAAAATAAGAAAAAGAGGCTTGCCTGGGCCATGAAGCACCGCCAGTGGACTACTGAAGACTGGAAGAAGGTCTTATGGACCGATGAATCAAAATTTGAAATCTTCGTTTCATCACGCAGGGTTTTTGTACGCCGTCGAGTAGGCGAAAGGATGGTTCCTCGGTGTGTGACACCAACTGTCAAACATGGAGGAGGAAGCGTGATGGTCTGGGGCTCTTTTGCTGGATCCAGAGTCAGCAACTTGCACAGAGTGAGTGGCACCCTGAACCAAAACTGCTACCACAGCATTTTGCAGCGCCATGCAATACCCTCTGGTATATGCCTAGTTGGTCAGGGGTTCATCCTACAGCAAGATAATGACCCAAAACATAACTCCAGGCTATGTCAGAACTACCTTAGAAGAAAAGAACAAGACGGTAGGCTTCAAATCATGGAATGGCCAGCACAGTCTCCAGACTTAAACCCCATCAAGCTGGTTTGGGATGAATTGGACAGAAGGGTGAAAGCAAAGCAACCTACAAGAGCAACACATTTGTGGGAACTTCTGCAATAGTGTTGGGAAGAACTTTCCGAACAATATTTGATTTCCATTGTAGAAAGAATGCCACGAGTGTGTTCGGCTGTTATATCTGCAAAAGGTGGCTACTTTGATGAGTCAAAAATTTAGATTAAATTTTGTTAAACAAAATGATTCCAGAATTTATTTTTTTATCTCCAATTGTTTATTTGTTCTATGCTTTATTTTCAGAATACATTGAGACATTAAACTGCGTAAATTTCAATAAAAACTAGAAAAATGGAGGTGTTCTAAAACTTTTGACCGGTAGTGTGTGTGTATATATATATATATAATATATATATATATATATGTGTGTGTGTGTGTATATATATATATATACATACTAAAAAATATATTTCCGACGTGGGGATATTTTCACTTCAAATAATGGAAATAATAGATACGATAAAAACAGAAATTTGGTTATTGGATCAAATGCTAGGCATGGTTTAAGAGCATTCTGTCAGATATTCAATTCATCTTCCACCTTGCATTGTGCCAAGCAGATTAAGCTCTGCAAAGAATTGACAGAGTAAAGAATTGTTCAAGTCTGACAGGTAGGGAGTGAGTTTACAAGGTTAGAATGGAAAAGCTGTGAATTTCTGGAAACTAAGAATTTTGCATTTTATTTCTGAAAAGCTGTCCTTAATACATACAGACAGGCAGCTTTACCACACACACACACACACACACACACACACACAATAGTTAAGTATCAGGGCTATTTCTCTATATAATATTTTGGGTTTTGCTCACTTCTGTTAACTGTAGCTATGCCCAATACTTCATGATTAATAGGGTTTGGAAGGATTTTTAAGAACCCTTAAGAGTTGATTATTTTTTACTTTACAGTGATTATTATTATTTTATTTATTTATGAAATATGCAATTGTACACATATTTCACTGGAGCTATAGACCATAAGAGCACTAGATATACTTTTCTAGGCATGGAGGACAAACATTAAAATAAGGGTCTGAATGTATAGTAAATGAGTGCAATTGAACACATTTGAACATGTCGTCACAGAGCTATAGTGCTGTTCTTTGACAGCCAGGTTCCCTTCCATGGATCCTGTTCTCTCAACATCTCTAACACTCCCTTCGCTGTATTCTACACTGATCTGCAAGTCCTAAAAGAACGGGGCAGTTACCCACCATAACCTATATACAACTGGCAGTTGAAACGTACACTCACCAAATCACTAACTACACAGGAACTTTTTAACTTCCCAATATCATGTATATTCCTATTCCCAACTAACCTTGGGTTATCCCCGACTAACCTCGTACTTTAACAGTAAGCCTAGGTGATTGCAGTCAAGCTCCTGTATTTCTGAAACAACTTTGATATAATTTACAGTATTTCATGAAAATCCAAGGTATGAACAGTAATGTATTCATAGAATATACAATACAATAAAGAATCTTGAATTCTGCAGCAGTTGGGGAAATACAGTATTTGCAGCTGGGAGGCAATTAGGGGAGACATCATTACAGGTGTGAATTGGAAGGTCCAAAGCAGATAACACCGGAAGTTAGAAGGGTCAAAAAACTATTTATGAATCCAAATCTTCTATAAAGGACTGGTTAAAATGTCTGCTGATTCTAACAAAGAGTAAGTGTAAAACAGATATTAAACAGAACTATTGGAAGTGAAGAAGGTTCATAAAATAAGTATTGCTAATTATATTAAATAAGTGTTGAGTGCAACAAATAGACCCATAAAACTCAAAAGAATAAGAATAGGAGAAGCGAATAACTACATGTCTGCTCAAAGTCACAATTGAGGTTCTTGACCTATTGTGTACAGAACCCTAACAACTATAGGAAATGTCCTGCTGTTGAAAGAGGTCTGCGTCACATTAACTGGCAGTGCCTCACCTGTCACAGCCACGTTATCCTGAAATCTCCACATCGTCACTCACCTCCCTGCTGCAAGATTACTCTTGTAGGACATCCAGCTTCATGCTTTATTTACATCTTCAGATTCTTTGTCGTCTTCTTTTTAAACCGGATGATAAATGTTGCATGAGTATTGAGCATAACTTAATACCATCCATTATACATAAAGCATTTGTTCAACGATCATATTCAAAGAAAGAAGAAAAAAAAAACTCATCGAAACTCAACATTTAATTAGCCCCGGTAGTTTTCTTTTGTGGTATTTCCAAACATGACAGAAAACTCAGACACTTGATATCTTATTAAATAATGAACTATTATATCTGGCTTGCTGTTCTGAATAGAAATTGAAGATTAAGAGCCTGCAATCCTTATTATAAATTCTTCCGACATGATAGTTTTACAGAAGATGGCAAGATTGTTCCTACCTCTGGATCAAATTGCTAAATTATTGATGTATGTGTCTAATATGTTTAGTTTTACAAAATGTATCCTGCTATGTCCTTGTTAGCCAATGCCGATACTACCACATTCAGGATCATGATAAACGCTTTATTTAACACCATGGAGATATGAAAGGCAAATAAATCAAAACTCCTTTTAATGATTTAAAAAAGACCCCAAAGGCTGCAGGTTTTCTGACCTAATTTGCATTAAATCATCTGCCAATATGCAATCTTGTTTCCTGATCCTTGTCCTACACTGTCAATCATGTTAGTTGAAGGTTTCCTGCATCCCAAAGAATGGCTTTTGGTTTTCTGTAAACAGTTTTTAAATATCATAACTGGGCTTCAAGTGAATGATCAACTTCATTAAACAGGTTTCAAAACCAAAAATAAATATGCAAAATACAAAATGATTAGCTACATTTGACTTATGTTCCTGTAGTAGCATCTCAAAGTCACAGTTGCAGAGGACAATGTATGAAGAGCTTATTATATTTTAGAAAATCTAGATGTGTGTGTGTGTATGTGGGTGGGTGGGTATGTGTATCAGTGTGGTGGGGCACTGCTCACAATTGTTGTTTTCTGATGGCAGTACATATTAGGAACTCGGGATTCAATTAGGCTGAAAAGCACCAGAACTGCTTTTACTTCTTAGCCATTTCCTCACTCTCTTATTTGTTTCAGCTTTAGGAGTGAAGTTCTCTATAAGCTGCAGGCTAATACCCCTTCATACAAAACATTAGTCTGCAGCTGCAACACAACAAGCATAATGAATGTGGTCTCGTTCACAAGGTAGTTAGCAGCAAAACCAAAAGAAGTTTCTACAAACTTTGATGGGCACGTTCAAAATAGATTAAGTACCCTATTTTGAAGCAAGCACAAAGGCAAAACTAGCAAGAAACAGCATAGTCACAGGTATGAGAAGCTCAATGATTTGTTTTTATGGAACTGTTGTGTTGATTGTACTAAACGTTTGAAAAAACATGGTTATATCTGGACAAGATTAAAATAAAAATAAAAATAAAATAGGGTAGTTGATGTCACAGCCACTAAAACTAGTGTCTTACCTAAGCTATCTCCACAGTAAAACCCGTTTTAACAGTAAAAATGCATAGGGGTGCAGTAGCTCTTCTTTTTTATTTTCATAATTTTATTTTACCCCCCCATTTTTTATCCAACTATCCAATTAAATGCTATTCATTCACTGCAGCAATTCCTACAACAGCTCTGGAGAACTGAAGGTCAGTGAGTGTCCTTCGATTCCACTACAAATCCAATTGCCTCTTTACAACCCGGAGCACAAGAACAGATGTTGGTGAGCTACCAGCTCCTGGAGGACACAGGTCAGCACTGCAGGTGTCTCATCCGGCGCATGACCAATAGGTTCCACTGTAGCACGGCTAGGAGAAGCTGTCTCTGATGATTTTACATCTCTAAGTGCCGGAGCCAATGCGATGCTCCCTATTAAATCCAATGTGAAGGCAGACAACTGCACAGTCATGATGCAAACCTAGCTCCTCTGACTGGATAACCCTGCACACCACGTCAGTCACTCGGGGACCCCTCGTAGCTCTTCTTTTCAATCTTTACTGGTATTTATTTAACTTTTATTTCAATATTGTCCATTGTTTTCAAATGCAATTTTGTTTACAGAATAAGAGCAATAAAAGTAGAAGCTCCCTTGCTACTACAATCTGTTTAAATTATTTGTCCATTGGGCTTCCTTACCAATTAAATGCAGTTTTTTTGATGAACGTCAAGTTGTAACATACAGTAGCATGCTGTAAATCTGACAGGCTTTGGTTTCAAGATACTGCATGACTAAACTGAAGTCTAGTTGGAGTTTCTGCATGGTAGATTTGCTTGTATTGATCTGAGCTGAGGTGTTTCAGTTTACTTCAGTAATTGGCAAAAAACTATAGAACAGATTTTATATTCTGCGTTTTTTTAAACTGTGTTGGCAACTTGGCAGCAAAAGCAGCTTGGTTTTTTGAGAGAAAATAGCAGTGAATTAGACCAAGTTAAGTAGATGCTATTGAAATCTAACAAAAGTTTGATATATAGAATATTGGAAAAGGTGCTGTATGATACAAGCTTGTAGAGCACGTCAAGTTTCTTTCAAATGAAACAGCAGAACATTGCACTGCCTTTGGTCTCTTGCTCCCCAGGCACAATATTTAAAAAGGCAAAGAAAAGTCACGAGTGACATTGCCACATTTGAAGCCTCAGAGCAGTTTTCAATTTACAATATAGGAATAAAGACGCTGTATCAAAAGATAATTAGCCGATGGCTGTGAAAAAACACTTGCAATACCAACATTGAACATATGGTTGCTACCTTTGAGACACAAAATAGTGTGGTATCTGAACAGGCTTATTGCAGCTATATGGGAGGTTGTTAAATTAAAAAAAAATGTATTCATTGAATAAGTTAAAAGTGTATAATATATTGCTATTGACGACCGTATATATAGCGTATGGTGCAGAAATATTGTATTGTATCTTGTTCATTCTAATTATTTGTTTATTTTAGATTTAAATCATGATTGTTTGTGTCCCTGGAAGGCCCACATACATCTTGAGACACCTTCACAATCCAAGGAAAACCAGGAGGCAACATGACTTGAATTGAATGACATCAATTGTGTTGTTATTTCTACATACCTGTTATGAGAATTTCTTATACTTAATAATGTGCATTTACTTATTCCTAATATATTGGCTTGCAACAATAATGCACCTAATAAGTGTCTCTTGTTGCACTCCTTTAATTCTATATTTTAAAATAAAATCTTGCAAAGATAAAAGTCTATTTAACATTAAAACACTATATGAACTTCCACTTAAAACATACTCCTATAGCTGTCTCATGGTATCCTGCACATTTACAATAAATATGCTAAAATTGGATAATTTGGATCTAAACCAGTGAACTATCAAATAAGAAAATTATAAATAAAGGTGTCAGCTTTGGGAATATGGGATTCTGAGAATGGTCAGGCTACCTCATCCGGTAACTGATGACTGCAGAATACCTAAAAATATCACATAAAAATTCCAGTAAGTACTGAAAAAAAGCACATTTAGCATTGAAAGTCCTTAAGATCACCTTTGCATTTAATTTCACCCCAATATACATTGTAATGTCTTCCTTACCAATTCAGCTCATCCTGTTGGTGTTCCAGTGGTTATAAATACTGTCTAAATAAGGACAGACTCTGCAATTTATGTAAAAGCTAAACAAATACTCTTCATTAAAACCATCATCCTCTGCTACAGTAATTCTAGAGTTTTGCAAGTCATTGCTATTGGACAAAGGAACACTACCATTTTATAATGAGTTCTAACATACTGTATGTATGCTTACGTTTGTACATGTGATGCTATCATATGTACAAATGTAAGCAAACTGTTTCGTAACTCATCACAAGGAAGGGCCACCTGGTTAAATATAGGAAGGCTCTGGCGTTGGCTAGATCATCATATTTAATTGAAACAAATAAAGATAATAATAGATGTATTTTTGCTACCCTAGATACATTAATTAATCCTTCCCCTAATAGTCCTACCCTTGAGTTTGGCTCCTCTCACAGCAAATAAAATATTATACATCAGAAATGAGATTCCACAGACACCTTCTATTAAGGAGGACTCCAGCACAATTTTACCAACTACACCTATTAAGGCTACTATGGGGGCTTTTTCTTTGGTTACCGTACAGGAACTGACAGAGCTAGTTCGACATATGAGAGCTACTACATGCGCTCTTGATCCTATTCCTACAAAACTATTTCTTGGTGTTATTAATACCCACATTTAAAAAAATTATAAACGTTTCACTTTCCTTCGGTGTAGTTCCTATGCTTAAGAAACACAATTTGGACCCTAAAGTCCTCAATAACTATAGGCCAATCTCCAACCTACCATTCTTAGATAAGCTTCTAGAGAGAGTTGTTGCAATTCAATTACAAACACTTCTAACTCTTAATGGTATATTCAAGAAGTTTGTCTGGTTTTCGTGCTGCACATAGCACCGAGATGGCCATTGTCAGAGTTGTGAACGGTCTGCTGATAAGCTCTGACTCGGGCTTTCCATCAGTATTAATTCTTCTTGATCTAAATGCTGCCTTTGCTACTGTAGACCATTCCATCCTACTGAATCGTCTTGAAAGCACAGTAGGACTGTCTGGCCTTGTCCTATCCTGGTTTAAATCTTATCTTTCTGATAGGTTTCAGTTCGTTTCTATTGAGGAGGTAAAATCAACATTATCGGAAGTTGTCTGTGGTGTTCCACAGGGCTCCATTCTAGGTCCCTTGCTGTTTTCATTACATATGCTACCGTTAGGTGACATTATCCGGAGACATGGAGTGAACTTCCATGGCTGATGATACCAGTGAGTCAAACCGCATCTGGTCAATGTCGGTTCCAGTTAAAAAAAGTAGGTCTCTGGTTCAGTTCCGGTTCAGGAAAAAAAAAAAAAAAACACCAAAAACATCTGAACCAGTTCAAACTGGTTCACATACATATGGTTGTTGGTTTGTAAAAAGTAAAGAGTTAACTCATAACTTTTTACAAAACAGTAAACATAACTAAGGAAAGAAAATCACACTTGTTCCTCCAGGATCACCTCCGTCATGTTTGTTCTTTGTGGTGACAGCACAAACTTGAGACTAGAAAAAGCCCTTTCAGATGGAACTGATGGAACAGCCTCCGTGATCTCATTCATTGGTTTAGCATTCCTGAAAGCACAAAGACTTTTTTCAATAAACATGAAGACTAAAATATTCAAGTTTATTTGTTTATCCATTGTATTGTATTTGCTTTACTTTCTACCAGAATAGAAGTCAGACAACTTTTCTGAGACACACAGCATACAATAGCACCTTCACATTTACACGGTTGCAGTTGACTTCATCGCAATGTTTTGTTCCCTAGCTCATGTTGTGGCTATTGTAATGCAGAGACAGTGATTGTGTGCACAATGTTCTGTATTCAATAGAGCTGGAGCTGTGTTTCAGAGGATACACTTATTGGTTTTATATAATTTGCATTGTCTCTCAAGCCAGTGGTTTTCATTGGAGCGAGAATCCCAGACCAACAATTTGACACTGCTGTATCACTTGCCAGCTTTGCTTGAAAAACTAGAATAAAAGTATTTTTGAATTCATAAACAATGTCAGCCTGTTGTATTCTGTGACTTGAAGAAAATAGGACTGGCTAATATGACATACAGAACATATTCAATGCTGGGTCATTTCAAATGCATGTATATGATTCTGTTATTACTATGACTGTTTATCTTGAACATACATTTCTATTTTAGAATTGAGAAATATTAAAATCCATTCTCACACTGCAGAAGCATTACATGTCTCTAATTACTGTGTATTTACATAGTAGTTACTTGGTAAAACATGTGTGCTTAATAATGTAATTGCTCACTGACACTGAACATGCATTATTCACAAAAGCAATGCAGCAACACAAAGGCAAAACAATGTCTTAATATTGTATGTGCACTGACATGCCAAAAAAGTGGAGAATGTAAGCAGAAAATACCCTAGTAAATGTATAGGGTCAATTCACATGTTCTGTTACAGCACTGTATCTACTACAGTAGACCTAGATAAGCTATGTAGGAGCTGCAACTATTTAGCAAGTTATGGGAAAGCATTTTCAGAAAACCAAGCATGGACAAATGTATACATCTCATGGGTGGAAAGGCTTGCAGGAGACCACCATAGGAGTATAATTCTGGACATAGGGGGGTCATAACGGAACATACCACTTGAAGTGTTCAACAAAGGACATGCAACACTGTCGCAACACACAAAAAACTTCAACTCTGGACAAGACAGACCTCATTTCCGCTCAAACAATTTCCACGGGACCTACGCATTATGGGCTATGAAAGCCACTATTCAGTATAGCTGTACATCAGTCACTAGACAGTATTCCCTCTCAGTTTGTAAAAGCATACAATAGCTTACAGCATTCCACGTTTAAAAAAAAAAAAGTTTCTACATCCTATCTGAAACACAATTTGGGAAATGTATATAGTAATTTTTTCCTTCCAATGACATCTGCAAGGGAGTGAAAAGCAAACAAATCTACAACAGCAGAGGGTAAGAATAGACAGATACCTTGGCAACCAACAAGGAAAGCTGAAACAAATCTAACTCCGATTGGCCTTTAAAGGTATTGTGGTAGTCCCAACAGTTTATAAATATAATAGCAGATATCCATCCTTGAAAAATGGGAGCTTGTATCTTGCTACATACTGTAACTCAAAATCAATAGGTGTCTATAGCACCAAAACCTCGCCCCTCATGAAAAGGGCATCACATTCCATCAGCTCATTTATCAGGAGTCAAAGTGTTAAGACCATGAAGGAGAAGAATGCTTAAAAAAACAATTCATACTCATTAATGAGATAGATATAGATTGGTTCATTCTTTATCCTTTGTTGTACTGAGGCCTGGCTTCAGTCAAGTAAATTAGTATAAGTGGCACAACCAATGGATACACAACTCAGCTGAAGCAGTTTCAACTTGGAATATGCCCAAGGACCAAAACCAGTGGTAATGACCTCACACACCAGGGTGAGGCTATTGTCAAATAATGGCATGTCTTGGTGAGTTGAGAGGTACAGTTTCGGGAGGAGTCTTGGGTACCTTACTGGCTGTTGACAAAACCTAATTTATAGTTGCCTCTCTTTAAAGGCTCCTTAATTACCTTTTTTGTAAAATTGTGTTTAGTTTTTAAATCCCCACTGCAATCTTTAAAGAACAAAAAGCCCCATGTTTTATTCAAAGGGTGCTTGACCTTTCTTAAGGCTTTAAATTATTCTTACAAGTAATAATAACATAAGTGTAATCAAATTCATCCAGAACTCTGCTGCCCGCCTGGTGTTCTCTCTGCCTCGCTTCGCCCACGCTACTCCACTACTCCGCTCGCTCCACTGGCTCCCGATCACCGCTCGCATCCAGTTCAAGACTCCTGTACTAGCCTACAGATGCCTTGACCAGACTGCACCCAGCTACCTCCAGACCCTCATCTCTCCCTACACCCCCACTCGACCTCTCCGCTCCGCCTGCACTAGAAGACTAGCTCTACCTCCGCTACGCTCCCCTGCCTCCAGAGCCCGCTCCTTCTCCACCCTTGCTCCGCAGTGGTGGAATGACCTTCCTACAGATGTCAGGACTGCCCAGTCCCTGACCACATTCCGGCGCCTCCTCAAGACTCACCTCTTCAAAGAGCACCTGTAGAACTCCTCTGTTTGTATCCTGGGACACAACCCTGTAGTACTTTGTATTTAATCACATCCTGATGTAACTATCACTATTTAATCATATCCTGATGTAACTATCACTATTATCTGCTGTATTATTGAATTGTGGTTTGTCACACTTGTACTTTGCTTGAACAAAAGTTATTGTATTTCTTGCTCTTATTGTATTACTTGTATTGTAACACTTGAAATATATTTGCTTACGATTGTAAGTCGCCCTGGATAAGGGCGTCTGCTAAGAAATAAATAATAATAATAATAATAACTATGAGTAGTTTGAATGAAAGAAACACAATAATGTTAATAACAAAATATGCATTTGAATAACAGTTTTTGATTTCATTAAAACTATTTGCAACCCTTTTAGTCTGTGATTAAGCCATGATGGTAACAACCTTAAAAGTAATTTAAATTTCTATTGCATTTGTGGAAATGAGCTGCAAGGTTTGTCCAATTGTTTAATGAAAGCAATAACTAAAATAATAATCTGCTGATCTACAGCTTACTATTTATTTATTTATGTATTTATTTATGTTACTTGATTAAAATGTGATAATGGCAAACACTTTAAGAAAATAAGTGACTGTAAGAGTGATCCATGTTTGTCTGTCGCTACATTTAAACCCCCTTGCGATGGGAATATAGTGGCGGTGGTCATATATATGTCTCACTTCACATTGCTGTCTGGAGAAACATTGTCCCATTGTCATGGAACTTGGTACTAAGATTATTTAGAATACGTTATTTAGAATATTTGATTCTGTGTATGTAGGGGGAGTGTC
The DNA here is from genome assembly GCF_902713425.1 of Acipenser ruthenus. Lineage (NCBI taxonomy): Eukaryota > Metazoa > Chordata > Actinopteri > Acipenseriformes > Acipenseridae > Acipenser > Acipenser ruthenus. The sequence goes on from NC_081204.1 coordinate 25,408,512, forward strand.
TGTCTGTCTGTGCATCCATTAATGTCACACTTAAACGTTTGAATATATCAGGAGAACAGCATGTCCAATTGCCATAAAACGTGGTATTAACATTATTCATTAAGTTCTTTAGAAAAGCTGATTCTGGGGATCTAGGTATCTTTCCATCCATCTGTATGTCAATTTTGTATATCTCTGGAGGATCGCTTGTCAAATTGTGATGAATCATTTCACTATAAGTTATACCATTCTGTGCCTACTGTTGATATATGCCATGGTCATCAACCTTTTCATTGTACTGATAGATAGCATTTTGAATGTACAGCTGTGGAGAGGGATGTATGTTTCTGACATACTTGTTTAGCTATATTTTGCTGTTGTACTGGGGCATCACGTAACCACTTTTTACCCAAAGGTGATTTGATTTAATTTAATTTACATTATTAGTACCATGCTGTCAAAATACACGTCCTATGTTTCACCATTTCATGATATAAAAGGTATGTGTTTTTTGGTTAGTAAATCAACTTTTCAGCTAAAGAAAGACTTTCAAAATCCCAATGCAATGAACGCAAGAATGCTTACTATGCAACACGTAAACTTTTGTATTTCTTTGTAAAACACAATTTGTAAGGCTGGAATCAAATATCTACAGCGCTGTAGGGTCAAAGGGTTAGTGTGTAATTGAGTTGTGGGGATGGAAATACCGCCAGGAAAACTCATAAAACAAGGATATTGTGCTAATGGTAATGCTCAGTACCTTCAATACAAAATATTGCTGTCCCATGTGAGAAATTTATGATAAATAAGCTAGCAGTATTATGTTACGAAAAAAAAATCTGTAATCTGAAACAAGACAATGTCAAAATATATATTTTGTAATATTAAAACTTGACAAATGCAATTCTGATGCTATGTTTTTTTTATGTATTTATAATCCAAAAACCATATATATAATATATATACGTTCTTATATCAGGCTGCAATACTTTCAAATATTTAGAATAAAAAATAATGATAGGTAACACTAAGAACAACATACACAATGTATTTATTCAGGCTTATTTCCCTGGTGATTTAAGAAAGAATTGCAGACATGACAAATGCAGTGCATTAAGCATTTTATTCATACAGCATAACCAGGCTAGTACAATCATTACAGTCCTTGGCATGGTGATACCTTAAAAAGCACAGGTCCAGATATAATTATAAACCAATAACTCTCAGCCAATCAAGTGTAATGTATTATGTAATATATATATATATATATATATATATATATATATATATATATATATATATATATATATATATATATATATATATATATACACAGTTGTAGTCAAAAGTTTACATTCCCCAATGGAAATGTATAATTTCCAGAAATTTCCCAAACAAATAATTATAGGAAAAATCTTTTGTAGCAAAGGTTTTGCTTTTGTGGATGACGACAAAAAGTTACAAGAAATAGATTTACAATTATTACAAGATTTAAAGTCTACAATTATTTATTTCAGCAATTTATTTGCAAAACTCCAAAAATGCTTTTGTATGAGCTAGTTTTTTTGTCTCCGTTTTATTACTTTTGTTATTGTAAATAATAAAAGTGTGCTTTCGTGCAATCGAGATTGTTCTTGACCGTTCTGGTAACACATTATATTAAGGTGTTGCTTATTAATGTTTTATAAGTATATAATAGATACGTAATAACTATGTTGTACATTGTTAATAAAGCATTATATATTGTTTATAACCATGCACTAGTCATAGCTGGAATTACAGTTTTATAAAGGGGGCAGTTTTTAGCCACCTATTGTACTGTGGGATGTTTAAACGTAATTCTGTTAAACATAATTATTAACACGGTATGACATAGTTATTAAGCATATATTATATATTTATAAATATATACAACTGGTTTATTCCCTGAAAAAAACTGTGAGGTAGGTCTGTGTGTATCCACTCATAAAAAGAACAAGATTGTTGCTCCAACCAATAAGCATGTTCAGTAGGGCAGCAGCGTGGAGTAGTTGTTAGGACTCTGGACTCTTGACGGGCAGGTCATGGTTTCAATCCCAGGTGGGGACACTGCTGCCGTACCAATGAGCAAGGTACTTTACCTAGATTGCTCCAGTAAAAACCCAACTGTAAAATTGGGTAATTGTATGTATATCTTGTAACAATTGTAAGTCGCCCTGTATAAGGGTGTCTGCTAAGAAATAAATAATAATATATGTATATGTTTTTAATACTGGTACTTGTTGAAGAAGTGGTGAATAATCAATGTACATTATCATAAGGTTGTTTTCCAAATCATATATAATTTATATAAATATCATTACATGTTATTACCCAAATGTCTTGTAACAAATAAACAGCACAGTTTGCTGTCCATCTCAACATAACAGCCTCCAACCCTAATGGTGCCCCACTCAACTCTTTAATTAATAATCAGAGCCCTTAAAACATATAAATAAACAGGATACATCACCATAAAAGTAGTTTACACATCATCTCTTTAGGGGTGTGTCCGAGTCTGAGCATGAATGAGTACTTGTAACGAGTATAGCCACCCCCCTCCCATCCCAACCCCCCACCCCCTGAGTACGAGTCATTTTAGTATTACTTGTTATTCAGACACTACCATACCACTTCTAAAATGAACGATTTAGCCCTACAGATACATTTCTTTTAGCCAAATGTCAATTTCCTATCTTAGAATGAGCATCTGTGTGTATAATACATACGTTTCCAGCACTTTATTTGATTACTGCATTCTTTACAGTAGCCTGTTTATTACCTCCTCTCTTTCATATACTAGGCTACCACCATTGCGCAGCCCTTGTTAACTCATAGAATCAATGCCTGAGAGAGACAACAGGTAATTTGGAGTAAATGTGCTCCCCCAACCCCTCCTTTACTGGACTTTGATAACAGTGCTATTTGGATTATATATTTTTTTTTTTGCGCAATGGAGCCTGACTTTCTTCTCTGTTCTGTTTGTGCAGTTTTTTTTTTTTTACAAAAAGACTGAAGCTACTTTTTGTATGCGCAATGCAACTTCATGTTAAAGCACAATTTATTTATTTATTTATTTATTTATTTATTTATTTACTACATTTTGTACATATTAAGTTTGCAAGTACAATTTATTGAGTTATGATATGGGGTTCATGTGCACCCCTTTCCGTGTGAGCTCAGTTATTGCTGCTGACGGAGGGTTAAATGAACATTAAAACACAGTATGGTCACAGTGAGTAAAAACCAGGGCCATAGATGCATTTTAATTGCATTTCTGGTTTTATCACCTGCCCACTTCCGGTGACATCATCCAAGTAAAAGCTCTGTACGAGTATTCGTATTGAGTATTGGTTTCCAAGTACAAGTATGAATAAATGGGTTCTCTGCACACCCCTCTTTATCATTCCTCAGTTAGGATAATATTTAAATTGGTTCACCAAAGAACATACTTGGTGGTTTCCCAGTTAACTGACGAGAAAGATTTTCGGTTTCTGGTTTCATTATGGTTCATTGGTGTTTTGATTTCCTATTCTATAACATTAGTTTTGTGGTGCCATAATAATACCAGTGTCTTACCCTAAATGAAACCTAGTAGAATCATTAACAGACCACACATTGTGCATTACCTTCAATAACAGAGTAACATTGTTTTTTTCTTTCCAGCAATAAATTAGGGAAAACAGAAATATGGGCCCAGGAACTTAAAGGCTATAATTACAGTGTAAAAAAAAAACAAAAAAACAGGTATGCTGCTGTAATTTGCAATATGATAACATTTTTGATGTACCTGTTTAGGAGGGTTTACAACAAACATACCTGTGTCTTGAGGTGAGTGTCATTCTTTTTTAACTGAGTTGGGGCTGTGCTAACACAACTTCATGTCTGAACTCTTACATTTCAAGACACTGGTTCATTTCTGATCATAAAAAATGAAACATCTGGCCACATCTTGTTGGTATATTTGTAAGCATTCACATAGTATGGAAAATAAAAAAGGAAACACTAGATCAGCACAGAATGACCTTAACAAATAATTCTGCAAACTGAGTTTTTAATGCTAGCCTGTTCCTTGTAATACCGATATTGGTTTTGGGAATGAGATTTCTTTGTGTTTTTGCAGCAGTTATATGAAAATTTGATCAAGTTGCCTCTACCATCTGACAAAGTGAATAGTATGATATGCTGTTTATCAAGCCAAAAGTAACAAACTCCTTAAGTTCATACTGCATAGTGCATTGTGGGAAGAGAACATACTGTTGTGGCTTGCTAAAAGTCATTGTAATCATAGCCATCAATTCCAAATGGATTGTTTGCCAAGACAGAGGTAGAGGGAGTTTGTTTCATGCCATTGACACAGTTACTGTAGATGGATTGTCTGCAAGTTCTATGCAATATAAGTATGGGGTGCTATTAAAATACAAAGCAAGTCCAGCAATATCTCGGATTGTTAACAGCCACAGGGACTTTTACTGAATTTTGTATATCATGTTTGTTACTTTTTTTTTTTTCTGTGAGTGTGTGTGCTGATACACTCTTTGCATTGAAATCAGCAGAAGAGTGAGCTGACAGCCTGAAGGTATCTGGTAATTATTCAGCCATGACCTAAGGGAAAACATGTATTGCACATGAATCTAGTTGAAAGTTTTGCAGCATTTACTATATTAAAAACTTCGAGCTGATTGTGGCAGTCATCATCCATCTCACGCCAGGCTTGCAGTCTGAAGACAAAGCTAGTCCAGGATTTGTGAACTCTGCATAAAGAACTCAATACTTTTGATCCTATTGCATACAATGCTTTAGATGACATTAATTGAACAGAATGATCCCTCTGTATGGATGGTGTGGCTGGTAAATCTGAGCATCAGCACTTTGGCACATCCTGAAAAAGTAATATGCACCCCTTAATCAAGTGTAAAGTTAATAGTGGTATACCATAATATCATGTTAAAGCATTTCAGACCACAGTAATGTAATGTTAAAGTACAGGGGGGAAATGTAAAAAACAAGGTATACGTAACCTTAAGGCAACAACTAACAATATCGCCTTTGACTGAACAAACTGTTTTATACATGTACAATTTTGAGATGGCAAGATTGGCAGTAGCACACATATTCTCTTCTTAATAACCTGAATATCTTTCACCATGTTTTTTCTATATGCACATTGCTGTAATGTCCATATTGCCAGAGGGCCTTTCCTTGGGGGCGAAGGAATTTATGCTGCTGTCACAAAATCTTTCTGTCCTCAGGCATATCCCTTTTAAAGGCTTGCAGTGCACATATTTGTGATTCACTGCATCACACAGCTCTAATTGTACATTCCTGTTCCTTTACCTGCTGTGTAACAGCCGCAATGATACTTGAAATCACAAAAGGAATCTTTTCAATTCAGTGGAAAAGATAAAAACGAACAACTTAAAAGCAGGGCTATGTTTTTTTTTTTTTTAAATGTTTCAACCCTGCAATGTTCCCAGTTATTTTTGAAAGTACAATTATCTTTCAGTATCTTTCAGTGTCTGTGATTTTTTTATATATATATATATATGTTAAAAGTACTACAGGTATGCCAAAAATCCTATAGTTCACTGTTTATATAAGCTTACTTTTTTCCAAGTTGAACTTAAAAATAATGTAATTGCTTTTGCATCTTGACTTTTGAAACATGGTATTGTGTTGGGGAAAAAGTCATAACAGATCTTTAATGATCTCCTTACATAAAGATATCCGAGGGAAGATTGTCACTGGCTACATTTACAATGGCTGTTGGTGCCCAGAATGGAACTTTCTTTTTCTAGAATGTTGTTGTCATCGTACCGTCATCATACTGTACTTTTTTAGATTTTGGAAATGAGTGTACCAAGTGTGTAATGCCTGGAGGGGGTAGGCCGGTGCCAATTTGGTATGATTAACATCGTTCCAAGGACCAAAGGACAAATTGAATTACTTCCTTATCACCTGTAATTTCTTAACAAGTCTTGTGTAAAGAAAGTCTTATTGCACAACTTCAGAACAAATAATGCAATGGCCAAGCTGGGGAGGGCTTAGGTCGGCCAGGGTGTCCTCGACCCCTGTAGACTGGCCTGGCACTTGCCCAGAGCTGCGTGGTCCTCCAACACTGTAGCTCTGAGGTGGCTGATTGGTGGGCCTGCAGAGTGAAAAGAAGCGGACGGCTGACGGCACACGTTTCGGGGGATGCGTGTGTCCGTCTTTGTCTCTCCGAGTCAGCGCGGGGGTGGCAGCGGTGAGCCTGGTTGTAATAAAAAAATAATAATAATTGGGCTTTCCAAATTGGGGAGAAAATGAGAAAATAATTGGTAATTCCAAATTTTTTAAAAAAATGTATTGATTTGAAGTTAAGAATTGTACATTTTATTATAAAGTGTAGCAATTCTGATGGTCAGCATATTAACTTACCGCGCTAAAAAAAAAAAAAAAAATACTAGTAGTAGCAGTAGCATTTTGTCACAGCTTTAGCACAGCATGTTAATTGATTTATTTTGTGATGATAGGGGAATCTTAATACAAACATTTAAGAAATAATTACATTTAATCATCCTTGAGGATATACAAAAAACAGAGATGACCAGTAGAGCGCTCCAGTTACATCTGCTATGAACCAGGATGGCTACAGTTAGTTAAGTAAAAATGGAACGTTTATGTAATATCATCCTAAAATCTTATAAAGTCCTAAGTATTAGCATAGCCCATCATTAATTACCATAAAATGACACCCTCTGGTGTGGCACTTAGATGTTTGTTGTAAACCCTTGGTAAAATAAAAAAAGGATAGGGTTAAGGAATTTTTTTCAGGAGTAATAGCACTCCAGTCATAGCGGCCTACTTCTATTTTTGTTGTGAATGTAGCTGCTATGTGCTATATTCATATTTTATACATATGTACAAAATGTCTTGCATAGTGTAACAGCACTTTAGGGATCAATAAACAATTATTGTACTCCTTGTTTCCTGACTGAAATATGTAGTTATACTTCTATGTTTACTGTAAATTGAAAAAAAAGCCTTTGACAGGTATTCACTTTCACAATTTAAAGATGTTCAAACAAATTCCTAAGCAGCCAGACATAAATAAAACTGACATCGTTTTGATCAATTTGAAACAAAGGCTGGAAAATGACTGGTACTGGGTAATTGTTGACTGGCCATTTAGCATGTCAGGTAATTGTGTTTGTTTGACAAAGAAATATCTGCTTCATAGTCAAGATTCATGCAAAATGAATGTATAAACAAATCCCACTTGAAAACAGAAACAGACTTGGAATTCAAAGATCACAAGATTATATATTCTTGTCATATTGGGCATATTGGATCCTTGAAAACAGAACACTTGCTAATTGTACACATATCAGTGCTGTAATTCAACAGAATGCACTTGATATATACATCCTGTTAGTGGTAATATGACAACACTCGAGACAGGAAACAATGACTATGTTAACAACAAAATTATTATTATTTATTTCTTAGCAGACACCCTTATTCAGGGCGACTTACAATCGTAAGCAAATACATTTCAAGTGTTACAATACAAGTAATACAATAAGAGCAAGAAATACAATAACTTTTGTTCAAGCAAAGTACAAGTGTGACAAACCACAATTCAATAATACAGCAGATAATAGTGATAGTTACATCAGGATATGATTAAATAGTGATAGTTACATCAGGATATGATTAAATACAAAGTACTACAGGTTAAACACTTGGCAGATTACAGTATTCTGAAGTACAGGATTAAATGCAGTAAAATAGGGGGCAGATAAGAGCAAAATAAAGCACATTTACATGAAGGGTGATAGTGTCCCAGGATACAAACAGAGGAGTTCTACAGGTGCTCTTTGAAGAGGTGAGTCTTAAGGAGGCGCCGGAATGTGGTCAGGGTCTGGGCAGTCCTGACATCTGTAGGAAGGTCATTCCACCACTGCGGAGCAAGGGTGGAGAAGGAGCGGGCTCTGGAGGCAGGGGAGCGTAGCGGAGGTAGAGCTAGTCTTCTAGTGCAGGCGGAGCGGAGAGGTCGAGTGGGGGTGTAGGGAGAGATGAGGGTCTGGAGGTAGCTGGGTGCAGTCTGGTCAAGGCATCTGTAAGCTAGTACAAGAGTCTTGAAGTGGATGCGAGCGGTGATCGGGAGCCAGTGGAGCGAGCGGAGTAGTGGAGTAGCGTGGGCGAAGCGAGGCAGAGAGAACACCAGGCGGGCAGCAGAGTTCTGGATGAGCTGGAGCGGACGGGTGGCGGACGCAGGGAGGCCAGCCAGGAGGGAGTTGCAGTAGTCTAGGCGGGAGAGTACCAGGGCCTGGACCAGGAGCTGGGTAGCATAGTTGGTGAGGAAGGGTCGGATTCTTCGGATGTTGCTCAGGAAGAATCGGCAAGTGCGTGCCAGAGTGGAGATGTGCTGGGAATAAGAGAGGCAGGGGTCCAGAGTGACTCCAAGGTTCTTAGCTGAGGAAGAGGGAGAGAGTGTGGTAGATTCCAGAGGAACAGAGATAGAGAGATCAGAGGAGGGGGAGGAGGAGGGAAAGAAAAGGAGGTCAGATTTAGAGAGGTTGAGTTTGAGGTGATGCGAGTGCATCCAGGAGGAAATAGCAGACAGACAGGTAGAGATACGGGAGGAGATGGTGGAGTCAGAGGTGGGGAAGGAGAGGAAAATCTGAGCATCATCAGCATAGAAATGGTATGAGAAACCATAGGATGCGATGAGGGGGCCCAGGGAGCGGGTGTAGAGAGAGAACAGGAGAGGACCCAAGACTGACCCTTGGGGGACTCCAGTTAAGAGAGGGTGAGGTGTGGAGGTTGCTCTACGCCAGGTTACCTGGTAAGTGCGGTTGGAGAGGTAGGAGAAGAACCAGGCCAGAGCAGTGCCAGAGATCCCCAGGTCAGCAAGAGATGATAGTAGGATAGAGTGATCAACAGTGTCAAAGGCAGCAGAGAGGTCGAGGAGAATTAGGACAGAGGAGAGAGAGGCAGCTCGGGCACACTTAAGTGAGTTGGTGACAGACAGTTTCAGTGGAGTGGGCAGAGCGGAAGCCAGATTGGAGAGGGTCAAGCAGAGAGTGTTTGGACAGGAAAGCAGAGAGCTGGCGGTGTACAGTCCGCTCGAGGGTTTTGGAGAGGAAGGGTAGGAGGGAGACAGGACGGTAGCTCTGGAGGGAGGTGGGGTCGAGGGTAGGTTTTTTGAGGAGGGGAGTGATAGAGGCTTTTTTGAAGGCAGAGGGTAAGATACCAGAAAGTAGAGAGGTGTTGAGGAGGGAGGAGATGAAGGGGAGTAGAGCAGGAGCAGCAGCTTGAAAGAGGTGAGTGGGGAGGGGGTCCAAGGCACACATGGTGGGTTTGTGACCCTGGAGCAGGGAGGAGAGGTCAGAGTCTGAGAGGGGCAAGAAGGTGGAGAAGGAGGGCGAGAAAAAAGAGGTAGCATGCTATGACAGTAGTTCTATTTTACTATTATGACATGATTTTACAACAAATAAGAAGGGGTTATGCTGATATTTTTATGTCAAGTTTTATAAATAATAGTTTGGGCCATATATATAGACCCTTAGTCTAAGTGTAAGTGTAAGTCTAAGTGTAAGAATAACTATAACCCTAAGTCTTAGTGTAAATGTAACCCTAATTCTAACCCTAATCCTAAATCTAAGCCAAACCCTAGGCAAAGGAAAGGCTAATCGCAAAAATAACACATTTGCAACCCTAGGCCCTAGAAACTCTATTCATAGTTATCTGGCATAGGGCTAACAGTCTGGAAGTGTGTACTCAGACAATTCCATCCACAAACAGATTTTTAAGGGAAAAAAATACATGGAGCTCAAATAACACCTCTTATACATGGCTATCAAAGAAGTTGTGAAAGGAACCTCTAATTATGCACAGAGTATCACTGCTACATGCAGATAACACTGTGTAACAATTTTTTTTTTTTTTTTTTGTTCCTGGGTAGTAAGTGTTATTTCCTAATTGCTTATGCCTCAAAAGTATAGAAAATGGCTGTTATTCCCCACAAACTTTGCTTTTGTGACCAGGACAGTGATATTTTGAAATTTACCTATTTTCCAGAACATTCCAGATAGATTCAGTGCTGAGTAAACTTGGAGTAACTTCTAGAACTTTCTAGGACTTTCCAGTAATATAAATAGTAGTACAAATACAGGGGCCTTAAGCCCAACAGTTCAGTTTAGTTCCAGCTGCCTAAGTGGATACATATCTGCATTTTTCTGAGATGGCATCAAGAGGCTGCAAGCATCCGGCAGACGCATTTTGAGACTTCAAAATGGTGGCATTCCTGATGGGTCTCCAAGGCGGTTTTACCAAGTTTCCCTGCTATCTTTGCCTTTGGGACAGCAGGGACACCAAGGCGCACTACCACAGGCGGGACTGGCCACAGCGGACCGAGTTCTCTGTGGGGAGGAACAATGTCAAGTGGGAGCCACTGGTGGACCCCCGGAAGGTGCTGATGCCACCACTGCACATCAAATTGGGCCTTATGAAACAATTTGTCAGAGCTCTAGATAAGGAGTCGGCAGCCTTCAAGTACCTTCAAGACTTCTTCCCTAAGCTGTCTGAGGCAAAGGTCAAAGCCGGTGTCTTCGTCGGACCACAGATAAAGAAGATCCTGGAGTGCAATGAATTCCCCAAGAAGCTCACTAGTAAGGAGAAAGCGGCTTGGAACAGCTTTGTCGCAGTGATTCGGGGATTCCCGGGGCAATCACAAGGCAGAAAACTATGTGGAGCTGGTTGAGACTCTGGTGAAGAAGTTATCTGGCATCAGGATAACAGTCTGGAAGTGTTAGACAAATCCAAACACAAACAGATATTTAAGAAAAAAAATATTGTATTGCATTAGTTTTGCATACATAATCCCTTGCAAGTCAATAAAACGTGTCTTTCCACATATCAGGTAGTGTTTCAAAGCTTAAATCCAACACTATAACCTCACAAACGTTGAAGTTATACTTGTACGGCATACTGAACTCAGTGAAAGGGGTGTTTTTATGCACACAATGACAAGCCTGTTTGCATAGCTGAACATTACTGTGCTGATTAAAGCCAATCTCAGCCATGGCAGGCATGGCCTGAAATGTGTACGTGCAGCGCGTTCGCAGGAACTTGGTATTCGTGATCCTCATGAGCAATCACAAACCGCTTGCATATCTCATCCCAAAAGTTCATGACATGCCAGTTGATTTTTGCCACCCGTTGAGGCCAGTGAGCAGACACATCAAAGCCCTCGTAGTCCAGGTTGAATTGAGGCACAGTCACAAAAGAGACGGGCGGCATGGCATGTTAGTGGCAACCTGGCTGTCACTGGGTGGCATTCTGTTGCTGTTGTATATATTACCTTTACCCTACTCACACAGATATAGATGGAAAGATAGATAAAGCAATCATATCTCCCGGTATTTCCAGGGGAACCCTCAATGATTTGAACTGCGTTTTAATTTTACCTTTCATTTGACATTATTACTGTTAGCAAGTTCTAATTACAACACTGTCAACTTCTATAAAAGCCAGAAATGCAAGCACAGACATGAGAGCGAAATGAGAACTCACAGAAATGTCATGATTTAAATGAGGACTTATTCTGAGTCACCACTCACATACTAAACACCTATGCGTGGTTATAAAGCTACATACATATATATATATATATATATATATATATATATATATATATATATATATATATATATATATATAACCCAACTACAGACACATTTAAAAACAGAATGAGAAATGGTCCACAGGGTACTGTAACTTTGGCAAGTTCAAGTAATTGGGTCGAAATTGTCTAATCTTCCTACCATATAGCTTGACCTAGAAAATTAACAATTGCTTAAACAGTATACCTTTAAAAGATACTGTCCTGCAGCATTTTATACTGGAACTCTTGATTTGATTTACATCTTATTTGGCTTATATGTATCTTTAAACATTGTAATTTACTTCACTTGTCAAGAGCTCAATATATCACACTAAAAGCACTTAAAACAAGGATGTATCTGCTTAAAAACAGAAAGCTCCAAATCTGCCAATCATACAAGCTGACATTCTGTCAGATAAATCCTGTGTATTATTAGCAATTTACTTTTAAATGTTCCTACTGAATATTGGCAAGACAATTAGGAGAGCTAGTCAAAGCGCCGGAATAGGTTATTACAGGTTTGTTCAGAGTTGTACTGTCTACAGAACGCAGACACACAGAAAGCAGACACACAAGAAAGCAGACACACTCATGTGCATTTGCCCATAAGTTTAAGATCTAAGATGCAGTCAGGTTTTACCAGAGTATAACCTATTAGGAATACAATACACTGCTAACAGAATGAAGTTGTACATTCAAGATATATCTTTCCTTGTCTGATTTTTGCTTTGGTTTTAATATTCCCGCAAAAGATAACAGTGTGACAGATCTTTGTGTCAATCTCTATAATGTCTGTACAGCCCCTCACTGCTCCGTAATATAGTGGAAGAATCCCAAAATTGACCTTATCTCTCAGTTTTATAAATGACTGTTGTCCTTCTGTTAAGGATGTACAAGTGATTGATAGGCTTAACATTGACCTTGTTTTTAAATAAAGTTTCATAGAAGTTATTCTTCTATTATCCATGGGAAACCTGGACAGTTGTTAATAGTGCACTCATCCTTGCTGTCACTTTTTTCCCTAAAAGGCAGCCTGAGGGCAAGAAAAGAGTAATTGTATTGCCTGAAGCTTGTTTTAATTTATTTATCTGCCTGTACTGCATATTGACATTACAGTATGTAACATGCATACTGTATATTTTGTCTTTTGAACTCATGTGGAAGTAGGTCCAATAATCTTTTTTATGTGATATATATACATATATACTGTATATATATATATATATATATATATATATATATATATATATATATATATATATATATATATATATATATTATTTTTTTTTTTTTTAAATAAAGTACTGTGATTGTCATATCTCATTTTAGGAACTTTTTTGGAGTCCATTTTTGCAGACTCACTCCTACAAGAAAGGAAATGACAAGAAACTTAGTGGAGTATTACCTTTTTTCTTCTAAATCTAACACATTTGTATGTTCTGACCTTGGCATGTCTGCATTTCATGTCAGCTGTACAGTATGTAACTTGTATGTAACTCTTGTGTAACAAAATTACAGTTATCCTGGCGCTATAGTTATGGTTTCGACTTCGTTTTACATATTAAACTCCATTTTTCAACCATTAATATCTTAGCAATGGTAGGGGATAGAGCGATGTCCTTTGGATCATAAATAATTTGTGATATTGTCTCTTTAAACAGTATTTCAATAGGATGTGTATTTTAAAAGATAAAGGGGGTCGAAATGTTAACATTTCTCCTGTGTACCATACAAATTATAACGTCATTTTTCAGCAGACCTGGAGAAAAAAACTGTAATAGCTACAGCTGTACTACTCAGCTGACTTCACGGTGTTTAGAAGTTATTTGTATTCTTCATGTCGTTTTTTGACACATGTATATTCGAGTGTGTGACAGTGAACGTCACACGAACTGTCTTTCCAGTGTCAGTCCAGTTTAGTAAAGTGTAACTGGCAATTGACTTACTGTAAGGAAAATACATTAAAATAAAACTTGAAGATTACTTGCCTGAAGATTACAGCAGCCACAGCAAGAACATTGAAAAAGCATAAAAGAGAATCAAAGAACTCTGATTAGTGCCTGCATGCACAGAAAAGAAACAGAAGTCTAATCTGGATGCAGCTGGTATGGCATTTCCTGGCTTTTGTGGCTTCAAGCTTAAACCATAACAATTCTTTAATAATTTAGTTTGTAATTAATTCCACTATGTTTTGAATCCAAAGACTGTTAAGGCAGTCAAAAAAAAAAAAAAGAAAAGGTCAAGTGAAGTAATCAAAGATGAAATTGCATAACCAATACATTTTGAACAGTATTCATAAATCACAATCACAGATGACAGACATTAAAGGAATTATCATAGTCATAAATACACTTCAAACTTAAAATGACAGGAATAGCAAGTTTGTATTGTTTCAGTATTGCAACAACAAAATAAAATAGGCAAACAGCTCATAAAGGCATATGTTTCAGTACAGCAAAGCAAATATAGTTAACAGAAGACTTGCATAAACAGTGAAGAAGTCATTCGTATAAACACATTCGATAAACTTGATTTAGCATTAGAATATTTATTCAATGGCATGATAGGATAGGTGTGGCCCAGGATCTTGCTTTTTGGCCTTTAAATAGCCACGCCCCTATGAGGTGAGACCATTGGCAGCTGTCAGAGATAAACTAAGGTCAGGTGATAGGATTTAGCTGCAAATGAGACAGAGGTGACAAGGAGGAAAAAAACTTAACGACAGAAGTATGGATATAAGTCTCAGCTTTTCAATGACTGAGGTCAATTAATAAGAGGGCTGTCTGTCGGCAAGACTTTGTTAAACCAGAGATGCAAATTACTGAAGACAAACTGAGAGAGCACGTAGGCAGGATGTTTAAATCCAAACATTATGAGAGTAGTGTCTAGAATTAATGGGATGTTTTTTTTTTTTTTAAATGGGTTCTTCAGCAGCTCTTTTGTAGAAATATTGCAATTAGAATAAGGACGTTTGGCACAAGCGGTATTCCATACAAAACTCAGCTGAGTCATTACATCAGCTTCTTACTGAATGCCAAAAGGAGCACCTGCTGACTGCTGAGGCATGGTTTCTAAAGAGGCTAGCTTGTTTCTCCTCAAGTCTGATCCAGGAGGATATTTAGAAGAAAATGTGTTGTGATTTGTTTCATAATGAAGTTTGAGGTGGCTCGCCTTGTACAGACTACAGTGTGTAAGCGATTTGTTGCAGACACTTTCATGTATGACTTTCAACTGAAATATGCACGCGGTCAAAGGTCAAGTGACAAGATGTCCTTGCAGTGAACATGCAGGCTCAAAGAAACTGAAGCTAGAGAAGGGGAGAGAAGAAAGAATACTAAACAAGAATGAAAAAATAATACATTTGTTGTGTTTATTTTTACTTTTTCTCTTTTCTTTTCATTTTTGTTTATTATTCTTTCTTTGGTTCATTTGAGCCGCAAAGTGTGCATCACCCAGAATTTCACCGGCAGCTGCAGTTTGGCCACTTCTGGTATAGGGCATAGTGGGATTCTAATACCTAAAGTTTAATATCCTTAGTTTTGACACCTTTAAATACAGGCTTACTGTTATACAAAGTATTATATAATATACTAATCTGTCCATTACCACATATTTACTGTAAACGATAATGTTTTTAAACAAAGGTAAAATGTGCTGATAGCAAATTGAGATACAAATCTTAAGCATTATGAGTTCAAGAAGTCTTGGGTTTATTGACTACCACTAACAGTCTAGTTTTAAGGATAATTCTTATAAACATATCTCCAATAAAACAGAGGTTATTTAAAACTATTTTACTTCCAAATAAAACTGTAAAATAGTGTTTTCCAAATACAAAAAATAGCATTTCCATTCAAATTGAGTTATATGTATGGTCGCACTGTTAAACTTATGGATACGCATTAAATATTTAACTTTTTCTGAAGATCCTCTGCCAGTAAATTAGGGGTAGACTTTCAAAATGTCATGAAGCAGACTGTATCAATATGTATCAACATCCTGGAGCTAGCAAGCAGCAATAAATGTCAGTGAAATTTATATATATCTTTTGTTACTTAGCCACAAATTGTAATGAGCTTGGTGCGTCAGGCCATTATTTTACAAGAGTGAACAACCATCAGATGAATGTATTTGGAATGTCAAGACTTTCATTATATCATGGCCAGGGGCTTTTGACCAGGCATGAAATGGCTGCTTGTTTTATGTCTTCCAACTGCATTTGGAGAAAAAAAACTGGGAAGCACAAATAGAATTTTTTTTTTTCATTACCTTTCCTTTACCTCTTAGAATTAATTATTTATCATCTTTGGTATTCATTATCACTAAGAAATCATTAAAGGAGTTTATGGCTACACATGTAATAAGCTTGAGTTATGTACGTCTGAATCTAGACTCACCCTGAATCTAGATGTTTTATTTCATGAACCTTTTCTTCTCATTTTAATCAACAAAAAATTCTTTTTAGGAATAATTCATGCTTATGGATTTTCTATCCTATAAGGCCTCATGGCTGTGATATTAAAATTAACCATATTAATAATTCTCATCTTGCAGTGAAAAGAGAAATAATAACCTAAGAACAGTTCATTATTAATGAAATTCTGTCAAAAAAAAACTTTGCCAATATGCTTCATGTATTAATAGAAATTAAAGAGGTTGAGTTTCAAAGTGGTTTACATGATAATTCCATTAGCCTCTGGCTAAACCAATTAGAAAGTTAAATAAATTGATGGATATTAATTAATGTTTTGTTAAAAAGAAACTTCACAAAACTACATTTTAATCATGGGAACAACATAGACAGGACTCAAACAGTTGTGCCAACAGCAGTGCATATAGAGTGTAAGTTAGAGGTTAGAGAGCAAATCACAAGTGGTCCCTTAACGTCTTCCTTACTTTGGCATCTGCATCTGAATTCTGACACACCCAATCACCATCTTCTACACTACACATAATGTAATACAGCAAATCAACAATGAAGCAGTGTGACTCCTAACAAAATCTGTTCCGACAATAATGTGTTATTTCACATGCTAGAATTTATCATCACTGAAATGAATGCCATTACTGTACAATGCAAATTTGAATAAAGTAATATGCAAAGACATAAACAGCTTCAGAAAAGAGCCATTTTAACTATCACACATTTTAAACAAGTTTATTATTTATTTTAATTTACAAACATATTTTGTCTCATTAAGGAAATACTGATTTTTGTGTACCTCTTTTCTTTAACAAGGGAACAATAAATTATTTATTATGTGGTGTAAATATTTCACATTTACAAGAAAAAATTACCAAACACATTAACATCTGCAGCAAAATAAATGTTTCAATGCCATGCCTTAAAGAATTAAATAATCAATTCAGGCAACCTAAGGAATAGTTTGCTAAGAAATAAATAATAATAATAATTATAATAATAGTTTATAGTTCAACAGTTAATGCAAAGATGTGTAAATACTGTAACACACCCAGTATTTTAAATAGGGCTCCCCCTTTAGAGACTACTGGATAATCCCATTCACCTGAACAGAGGTTGTGCACCCCTAGCTGATCTTAAACCAACCATACACTGATACCTGAATATGGGAGATAACTGAACCACCCTACTTCTTAAGCCTGCACAACCAGGGAGTTAGATTTTTCATTGCCATCGTCTCTTCACCATTGATTAGGAAGAAAGCAACATGTTTTAATTGTGTTTACGCAGTTTAATGTTTGAGTGTTCGTGTATATTAAACCCAACTCAAATTAATTATGTACTTATAATAAAATGAATCAGTTTGGAATATTTTACACAGGAATGAGGTATGAGCTTCATATCATTAATAAAACTGTTTTTGTTTCATATAAAGCTATAATTTGCAGAGCAGCACTAAGCTTATCAAGCTGGGTTGCATGTACCCATAAAACTACTAGCCCCAGGGATGTATTAAAAGCTGTATTGCAGATATCCCTGTGAAGCAGTTATTTTGGCTGTTTTTTGTGTTATTAATGCAGTTATATTTAAATGCCCCGATTTTTCAGAATATCTATGAATATTAAACCAGACACAAATTGGATTTATGGCAGTTTCTCAAATAGTCGTATAAGACTAAGCCCCTTTGTAGCCAGTAGAAACGGCAAGAGAAAACAAAAGTGCATTGTATTAAAATAGAGCAAAACTATTCATTTGGTATCTATTATGGTAATAATTAATTTGAAACAAAACTGTGCATTCATTTTATGAGTAAAATGTATTTTCTACATTTATGAAACCTAATTGTTATCAAACAGTTTAGTAAAAAACGGATACAGCAATTACCTCGATAGCACATCAGAATCAAAACAGCAGCCAAGCACACTCAGGTGATGAAGGTAAGTGTTTTTTTTTTTTATTTAAACATTTGGTATCACTTTAAAATAAGTGTCTGTAATTCCAATGTAACTAACACGTGATTTCTTACTGATTTCAAATTAAATTCCTATTGAATTCAAAAGTCACAAGCATGAGTTCATGACATACTTTTCATGATTTCAAAACATTTCCCTGTAATACACATTAATTAATCATGAACAGACACTTATTTTAAAGTGTTACCAAACATGTTTTTAGCTAAACAAGATTCAGAGTATCGTATCTCACTCTTGAAGACCAATACATTCCAAGTATGTGATGAAAAACAGAAGCGAGACAGAATTGGAAACCAAATAATGTAAATGACATGTGGGTAAGAGACTAATGTATACTTGTAAACCCTATCAGTACAACATTTGATATTGTAAATTGAAGGTAATTGGGATTTCACAGGGAATGGGGGGTTACTCCTCTCCTTTTGGTAACTCAGCTATTGCATGTGAGAATGTGGGGAAAGCTGTGGGCTGTGTGGGCTGTGATTATGAGTTATCCATCTCGCCAGGTAATTCTTAGACAGAAGAAAGTTGATAAGGCAGCACAGGAATACTGATATAGGGAGGACAAAGAGGACAAAAGCTCAATCACATTTGAAAAAAAAAGGAGAAAGTGTGGTTTTGGTGTAATTGTCTGAAAATAGACAATGCATTAGGCTTATTTGTGAATATGTTTGTATTAAATAACAAATGTACAAAGTATAAACTAAACACAGGCCTTAATCTATTCAATAGTTAATGAGTAAATAGTTTAAAATGCATCAAACAAACTCTTGAGCTAATTCCACTGTTGGCTGTGACTGTACTGTAGGTAATCTCATTCTAAAATGATATGAGGATATGTGACATGTTTAACTTTATTTGCTCCATATTATACTGCAGTATAGAGCAGATGGAGCCAACAAATCTCAACTACAATTGAAAGGCAACATTGAACATTTGGGTCTTCTGTAAAGACTAAAAACTGTTGGTGTTCCAAAGACTAGGACAATGGAATAAAAGTACACTTACAAAGCAGGTATATTGCATTTAGGAGCAGTACCCATGATCATTAGAGTTATAGGATGCCAAACGTTTGTGTATGAGGGACTATCGATACAAGATGAAGTTAACTACACATGTCGATATAACCCAGACACAGATGCTTGCACCTATAACTGTATAATATACTGTGCTGTTTATTTTGATGTGTGTACAATATGCATGCAAGTATCAGTTCAGAGGATGCTGTATGTGCAGGAATATTTACAATACATTTTAGTATTGCTTTAAGTAGTAAACATTGCATTTTGGGAATAGACAAGTAAGTATGTGCAATGGTGATACTGCAATCTACTTACCTTCACATACACACACTACTTTTTTGTATACCCGAAGTAATTAATTTGGTATTGAAACTACCTCCAAGGGTAGGATTAGTTCATTTGGAAATTAGGCAAACTCATTCCCTGATCTCCCTCTGGTGTGAAGGCATAAAGTAACTAGTCCAGCCAGAGGGTGTTTTGCTGCCATGTTAAAGCCTAGTGTTAAAAGGGTATTAGTTGCAGTTGCTTGACTGGAGATTGCGTTTGGCAGCCTGCACCAATCAGGGTTAGGGTTATTTAATCAATTGTAAACAAAAATGTAAATTCAGGTGTACATTTCTTAATTTAGGGCCAACTATACATTTCAATTCTGTGTTAGTTCAGAAAAACAAATCTAAAAATCTGTCAAACCAAAAAAACATTTAAAAAACATTATTATAGTTTAATTAATAAGAGGATATAGAAATGCAGTTGATTATTATGTAACTATTTATAAAAAATAAAATACAAGTACAACATTACCTTTACACTAGCATGTTATTGTAATAAACGTCCTTGTTTATATATGGCAAAGCCCTAATTAACTCAATCCAACGTGTGTCCAAAAGCAAACGTTAGCCTCTTTTTAAAAACTTCTTCCTGGTACACAAATGCCCTCATTGCAGCGTAACCACAAAATGCGTTTTTTTCCCCATGTGTATTAAAATGCTTTATGTACACCTGTGTTTGTGAAAGTCAGTATTAACAGTCCATACCATGAATAGCGGGGTCTCAAGCAGTGACAGGCTACATTGTAAATAAGTAGGTGCAAACTGAAAGGTTAACCACTTCTTTATAGCATAGGATAAAAAAACAAAAATGTGGTCTGAATTAAGTTGTTTTTCACAGCCTGGGCATTTGTATGTACGGTTTATTAAAAAAAAAAAAAAAAAATCGACACATTTTCATGTCGGCACCTTTACCATGAAAATGGGACATCCAGCATTTTTAGGGGGACATAAAGGGTGGCTGAAAAAGTTAAGGGGGGGCACGGTAGTTGCGCCTATGAAGTGCTGTCCATCTTATATTGGCAGATACCCGTAGTGACCATTCTGAAGCAGGCGGAAAGCAAACGGGTGGAAGTTTCCATTAGCTACCACTTGGATCTTTGGAAAATAGGCACGGATTCTTAGATCATTATATATTCTGCCAAAAAAAAAGCCTCCGAATAACTAATGAACCAAACTAGCGGGTAGATTTGTGATAATGATAAAATAATGGTGTATAATACTATCCTTCAGCGGATCTCCTATGAAAATAGCCACCTATGTATTTATTTTTTTTAAGTAGTTTTGTAATTCAGGAACATTGTGTTATTAATTGCTAGTGCTGTCAGAAACAGATCACATTATCTAAATTTGAAATTCAATTTTTTTAAAAAAAAAAACCTTGCCTTGTGGGTTCACAACTAAACTTCACTATTCATTAAGATGTCCAATAGAGAAGTCGATGTGTGCTCAATATTGTTAAACTGCTTAGCATACACTGTGCCTCCATTTCATATGTTATTTTCTGCAGCAGTAGCATGATGATAGAAAGCAAGCAAGCATCCCTACAAAACAGAACTGACATTTTAATGAGAGCAGATTATCCTATTGAAAACCTGCTGACAAAAAAAACCAAAAAAAACAAAAACCTCCCTGCTATGGAGTGCCAGCTCGCTCCAATAATTTGTGTTTTGTTATTGTTGTTATTTTTACTGTTTTCATTATGTTTTTGTGATTCTTGTTTTGTTTTGGATTGGCAGGGAGGGGGTTAAATTCCTCCCTGTAAAATACATGTGAGAATGTGGCTGGAGCCTTAAGTGTTTAATTGTTAATTATTAGTTAATTGGGCTCCAGCCACAGACTATAAAAGGGCAGGTGAAAGCCTTTGTGGGGGAGGAGTTTTTGGGTGAGTTTTGTTTGTTGGTGTGTTGTGCTGTTTAGTTTTGGAGACAGAAACTGTAGTGAAGGCTAATGCCCGGCCTACATTTCTGTATTTTGTTTGAACCTTTTTGTTTGAACCTTTTTGTTGGCCCTTGTGCCTGTTTATTTGAGTATTTTTTTTTGTTGAATAAAGATTATTATTTTGCCCCTTCCTCTGTCTCTGAGCCTCAAACCTCTGTCATCCTGCCACACTCCCATACACATTTTCATAAAAATAAAATTGCATGGGTTATGATGTGGTTTTGGTCTGTTAACGTTCTCAAAGAGTTTACACTGAGCTTGCCTGTCATTGCTTAGCATCAGTACATTACTGTCACCACTAATAATAACTTTTAATTCCACAGGTCCTACAATATTCATTCACGTGTCAGTTTTAGTGAAGCACAGTAATGTTGCAGGGTATTTTTCTGTTTTACTGTGGTTATACTATGTATTTACAATAGTTTACCACAATTTGTCGTGTTTTGCAATATGCTTTACCATACCTCTCTCGTTGTACAATGCTATTTCACATACCACAGGATATTGGGCACACACACACACACACACACAAAGACACTGTATATAGACAGATGAATAACTTTACAGTCTTTTGAGCATAATATAAAGCATGCTATTAGGGCTTTATAATAAACCATTTCATGAGAAATGTCACAACCCTGAAAGCCCAATAAATGCGGTGGTGGTGACATATTGCATATGTTCTGAATCACCTACCAAATTATTCTTTATTAAAGTGTTACTGAACAGGGTGTAGGGTGTAAAACACAATGCATTGCATTCCTTAGCTTTCTGCTCTGTTGTATGTATTCCTGCAATATCTTTTTCAACATACCCCTGGTCATAAATCAGTTTTGACCAGTTATTTTCTTTTCACATTGGTTATGCATCGGGTCTTCCAATCAAAATGTCTTATGAATTCACAACATCAGCAATTGAATCCAACCTGTTCAGTCAGAAACATTTCATTGGTCCCCGATGTAAAATGAAAATGACTAGTCAAAGCTGAATTTATAACCAGTGATATTAATACAAATATCAAAACAATCGCAAATATGTTGAACAAGTATTGCAGGAATTCGTACAACAAAGCAGAAAGCTAGGGAAAGTAATGTGTTGTGTTTTAAACCATACAGCCTGTTCTGTAACACTTTAATCCAAACACAGCCCATCACAGTAGAATACCCTAATCTCGGAGTGGGGTCAGGAAATGATGTCATCCTTGGTTTAGCCACAGACCTTCTTTTATGTCCTACAAGTTCCTGTAAATCTAAAATAATTTCGATTGAGGGGTCAGTACATGTTTACAGGAGCAGAAAATCAATGTTGGGTCATGAAAATGTCAACACTGATGCTGAAGTATATCAAGTTCTTATTTGAAGGGTGTTCTCGAACAGCAACAAGGTTACTGTTTCAGTCTTTTGATACTTTAAAGCAAAGCCTTACAGAGATGATTGTGAAATTCATTCGTTGGTTTGAATGGAGTTTAGGGCTTTTTTTAAACCGCATATCCCCACTGGGGAAAATCAGTGTGTGTTTCAAAAAGGAACCAGTTTCATCCGTTCAGGCTTTCTATTTACCATCAACAAGGAAACCACAAGGGCCAGCCATATTAACATTTCTTTACGGCACAGAGACAGTGCAGCATTTCTCAGAACAGCCAATTATGTCCCCTATAAACAGTCACAGCTCTCACATTGTCAGATACTGGAATTTGAATATTGATTTATGATATACTCCAAACTGTGTTAAAGCCACAAACAGAAAATCAAAAGCATTTTAGATTTTTTTTTAAATTATATTATTTGTATTTATATATTTATTTATTGCAGTGAAGATACAAGATTTGAAATGACACAAACGATAATTAGACAATGGAGTTCTGAAATTACATAACAGATGGGATCAGATGACAAGTTATTGGGCACACATGGTTAAAATTATTTACTTCCCATTAAAGAAAATAGCTGCACCATTGCTAATATCATTGTGGAGTGTCTTGTAGAGTATTAGAGGCTGCAATGGCTTGCCGAAGGTTGCAGGTAAAGCCATGTTAAAGAAGTTTTAAGGGATTTCAATTATTAATAGAAGAGTCTAAAATAAAACTTTACAATTGCTTAAATATCCACTGTCAGTTTAAACGTCATACTTTATAGTGTTGTACATGCATTATTTTTCAATTATAACCCATTTTACTTTACTGTATTTGCTGTTCTCTTTTTTTTCCCATTTTGGAGAGACCGGCTTCCTGCTGGGTTACCTGAGCGAATCCTTCATGTATTTTTGATTTACATCCCAGAAATCAAAGTGCAACTTGAAATAATACAGATTTTTTTAAAAAAGACTGCAGGCATAAAGATGTACCTGCTCATTGCAATAAAAGTAACCTGTCATTCAAATACTGCCACTAGATATATCAGTGGAGGAGAATGACTCAGGTATGCTTTTTTTCTAAAATGACTAGTAATGATATAAGTTCTTAAAATCATGTTTGTTAGACAAATTATTCATTAAGAGATGCATTTTTAAGACCCATGGTCCTGACTACCATGGAGAATAAAAGGGATAAATATAGGCAAAGCAAAATATAAAACATAATGTCTAGTCTACACGTACGCTCATCAAAGCGACGTCTATTATAATGCTGAAACCCTAGTATTAATAATAATAATAATAATAATAATAATAATAATAATAATAATAATACACACAAAACGAAAGGAAAGTGAAATTCTGTTCTGTTTTATTTATTGCTGATGCGATATACAGAAAAGTTAAGTTTTTCAGTTGGTTGATATTTTATTTATTGAAACTTGTGTTTATAGGTATTTTTTCTATTACAGTAACGTTACCGTAAAATGAACAATTGAATAAATAGCCACACAAAATGCTGTCATGACAGTTAGGAATGACCAGGCTTCTGCTTAAGAAGAGGGCATGAGATGACAGTACTGGTTCTGACCTTGGTATTTCATTTAATGTATACAATTACCATTGCAGTAGGCATTTTAAGTACAATTAATAAGAAACCTCAGCTTGCATAAGATTGTACCAGTGTATAATGTAATAATAATAATAATAATAATAATAATAATAATAATAATAATAATAATAATAATAAGCACATTACAAAAATATAGTAATACTAAAATAAATGTATACAAATATATTAACAATAAATATTAATTACAAGAAACTGAGAAAGAAAATCAACAGAATTCTCCTTATTGACATTAGAATGCAAAAAGCCCAATTGCTGTGATCCTGCCAGCTAGTTTCACAGTACAGGATTACTGCAAATTAGGGTTTCTCAAACCAGCCATTTGTGAGAAAACTGCGTTTTTAGAACCTGGCATGCCAGAATTTAGCAGTGCAACGTAGGCGGCGATGGGCAAAATAGTCAAGGAAACTATTTGAATAGAAAATATTTTGTTAGTTACAATATAAATTGACAAAAGACCAAGAAAAGGGAAGTGGGGATTCAAACCCCTGTGATCGTTTTGTGTCTTCTCTGTAGGGGTTATCTAGCACACCAGACATGGCACAAGCAGTTAGCACTTAACTGTAAAACGGTCCCACTAAATTTAGATAGAGCCAATTTATGTGATTACATCAGCTGCTCACTGAAGTAAATGAACTGGTTAGTAAACTCCAGAATAAATATGTATTTAGTTGAGATCCTCATTGCAAGTACACATGACTTGGGTATACTAGGGTATAGGAACATTTTTGGTAGGCCTTAGGGTACTCCTCACTAAGTTTTCTCTGTACTTAATTTGATTTGTCTGTCTCTGTTTAACTATTTCAATCCAATGAATGTAATCAAATAAAAAAAAAAAAAAAAACATCAGCAGATCAGATGTGGTTTGACCCATCTGTTTTAAAAAACTGATAATGCCATACAGGGTTGTTATTCATTACTATATAACTACCAAGCAAAATCTGAAATGCAATATATTTTAAAATAAAACAACTTTTTTCAAATGAACTCAGTTCTTGGCATGTGCTTTCCTCTGCTTGTGCAGTACAGCCTGGGTAATTTCCCTCATTCTTAAATTGGTGCCCCTTGAATTCCTTAATCCATAACTTCAAATCATAAATTCTGAAATAAAAGTAGACCTGTAAAACACATATATTATTTTGTATGGGATTCCTAATTACCTCATGCTTGGGTTCCAGTACATGTAGAGCTAGGCTTATTTTGCCAGTTAGGCCAAAATGTTTCAGAAAGACAAAGGGAATAAGGATAGAAATATGGTATATTTATACATCCATCGTGAGCCATCTGTGGAGAGAACAGTAGACTAAAGCCACTGAATTATTCTAATAGAAACTATATTCGGAATGAAATGAAGCAAACCCTGCATCTCATCTGAGAACTATTCTTTTTTTATTTTAAAACTACTTGAATGTGTCCTGTATTGAAAAATAAGAAATACACTTAAAAGGTTCATGGTTTTAAAAAAAATTAACTACACCAATAGTCTGCTAGTAGAGATCCATCTATCAAATTGCACCTCTTGAAATGTGCCGTCTAATGTACATGAAATCACTGAATCCCAGAATTACCTTGCCATTCCATTTGTCTGCATACAATTAAGCATGATTGGCACTTTTCTTATTGTACCAAACCACCATCTGAGGCAGTATCTGCTTGCTTAATTTACTTGAATACTCCAGTATTTTGTAACAGTCACTGCCTCCTAAATATATGGAGTACCACAACCATTGATGTGCTCTTGTAAAACTTGTGAAGCATTTCTGATGTGTTCCAAACTGAATTATTAAACATCATGTTCTTATGAAACAAATACCATTCAGCTATTTTAAAGTGCTTGGTCACTTTGACTATGACTTGCATACAAGTCCACACGTTCTTCATCACCGTATGCGTCTGCCATTAACTCTCTACTTATAAACCAGAAGCAAAACGAAAAATAAATGTTCTTTATGTAACGTGTTGTTTAATACATCACACTGTGTGCACGACTCACACTGAGATTCACAATTGAGCAACCTGTGACAGACAGACAAACCACTTTTGTGTTAATGCAAACATGGAGAGCTGACAAAGCCTGGGTTTGTTTTGTCCAACACTGGTCTTTTTATATATAGGTGGCAATGTTGACAGCAGGTCCACAACTACACTTCCTGCTGTTTACTGGAGGCCTCCTGAATCCAATGACTTATGATGACCCTGCTTCATTTCTTAGGGCAGGCTCCAAGGTGATAAGGAATGAAGCATGGGTTCCATGGATAACATCCCCCTTACTGCGGTAGGCGCGGTGTCTCGTACTGGGGTACACTATGGGTTATTAGTCAGTTGTCACCGACACTTTTTTTTAATTAAAATTATGCGTCAATTCCATTTGCGAAAAATCCCCAGAACAACCACCAGGTGGTACATTTAAAAACAACACAGTGGCTGTAAACCATATGGTGTCGTTTTAAATCATATGGCATTGTATCCCGTTTCAAACAGTAACTGAAGCTAACTCTTCGATCCGAAAAAAAATGTAAATAAACTATATACTGATGAGAGAAAGAAACGGTGACAATTACATAAAATCTAAGTGTAACATAAAAGCAACATCAGATTTTGTTTTACTTTGGCTAGAAAACAGAATTTATATTAGCATGACCAAGATTTAGAAACTTACTTTTTCTGCCTGACTATAATGTACAAAATTCAATATATATATATATATATATATATATATATTGTAGTCAGTATAACAGAGCTGCATGGGTAAAATAATGCTCATTAAACGGCGACAACAACTGGAATGGTTTTTGCAAGAAGGTTTGATTAAACAAATATTTATTATGTTAATACTATAGGGACTACTGTATATAGTTTTATCAATAAATACTTACATAACCCTAGTTTTCCAATAGCAGCTCTTTGACGTTTCATATTTAAGATAGCCTTAAGAGAGAATTATTTTTAGGAAGCTTTACAGAAGTGTCTGAAAATTGAAAAATGATTGAAGGTTGTCAAAATTACCATTATGGATTGTGGCCAAGAACCTTAAAGTCACTGATAAGGGGAATTAATGGTCACAAAAGGATTATCCAGACAGCTGACATTTTTTTGGTTGAAGTTCAGGACACTAAATAGCAGATTAAACCAAGGATGAAAAATGTTCCTGCTTTGCTTTTCAGCCTTGGGAGTGAACATTCCAAGCCCCAGGTTAAACTGCCATGACTTTAAATGGAGGCACCCATCTTATTCAAGCAGGGGAGTTAGTTGAGGGAGAGGTCATTTAACTGTAGTACCTGAGGCCATTCATTTTCCAGCTAAGCAGCCGGTATACCAAACAGTATCAAGCCAAGATAAGGAAACTACCAACTCCTTTGACTGAAATCATATCATTACTACAACAAAATCTGAAAGGCTAGGGAATTTGGGCACACTTGTTGCATGGATCCCTGTATGGTCTCAATGGCTTGGTTTACATGCAAAATAACAAATAAGTCTATTCTTTTTGGCTATTTTGGTTGTAACTTTCTGGTAATTTGGGTTGACATGTAGTTTTGTTTTAGGGAGACAAATTGTCCTTCAAAATGTAAATGACCTAATTAATATTACAACTTAGAAGGGTATATTTAATGTTTCTCTCAGTGTTACAATTTGGCTTTGCATGATGTCTGATATCGTGCAGCTTTCTTAAACTGGGTATCAAGCCGTTTTTTGACTGTGTTGATGAACCGCAATAACAGCCTGCCTCATTCAGTCACCAACAAAATAATAATAAAAAAGAAAGGGAAACAAAACAAAAACCCAGACATAGCGTTCACAAGTACAAATACAAAACAATAAAACAGATACCAAAAGAAAGTGCTTTGTACTACCCATGTATTACTTACTTAACATTTTTTGATTGTGTATATATTTATTATAAACCTATTATACACGTATATATATATAATATACAAGACTTCAAGACTTGGAAGGTTTATAAAAAGCCAGGACTGTATTTATTGATTTTGATTTTGTTTGTGATTAGTTTAAGTTGGCTCCTTTATAAATGCTTCTGAAAGCTTTCAAATTCATGTTTTATATACTGTGGAATCAAACCAAATTAATTCAATCTTGAATGCTCAGTTGAAATGAATTGAAATCCAGTGTGTCATTTATTTATACTCAGACCTGGGAAAATCTTTATATTCAATTAGGACTTGCCTCCGTTTGTATTCCGCTTCATGGACTGGTCAGTTAGAAAGACACTTTGAAATAGGAGAGAAAAGAGTATGACAGCCCTCCCCCGTGAACTAATCCTGAAGTATAAAAATTCTTAGTAAGATGTTGATCTTAAAGAAATGTTTTAAATATGCTGCTATAGGATGGGGTCTGTGATGGCTTTATACCCAGCAGAAAACAGTTGTGAAGAAGCAGCTGGTATACTACTTAACATGGTACATATACAGACAGACTTGTAGAAAAGATC
The DNA here is from genome assembly GCF_902713425.1 of Acipenser ruthenus. Classification (NCBI taxonomy): domain Eukaryota; kingdom Metazoa; phylum Chordata; class Actinopteri; order Acipenseriformes; family Acipenseridae; genus Acipenser; species Acipenser ruthenus. Next base: position 25,437,274 of record NC_081204.1, read on the forward strand.
AAATGCCTAGAGTTTAAAAAAAGAGTACACCACATCTAATGTGTGCCTTTAAGGCATCAGAAAAGACACGGCTTTGCAGTACTATCAATGTAAGAATATGGCTGCATGGCTGACTTGTGACAAAATATCTTTACAAATCAAACGCTCATTAACTGACCTTCCACCCCTGTACAAATGCCAGTGGATGCAAACAAGAACCTTAACAACTCTTTAGTCCAGAGTAGGTGTTTTCAATGGTTTATTTGAAAGTAACATTGAACCCGTAGCTGTTACAGGACTACAACATTAAAACAAGTTTTAAGGTCCTCCAGTTTTGTAACATCAATGTTTTTTTGTTGTTTTTTTTTAATCTCTGAAGAAAAAAATGGTGCAAATTAAACTTGGGATTCAGCTTATTTGACAATGCCTCCCAGAGTAAACAGATGAACGGACATAATTGTAGGGGTGATCTGCTCAGAACCAATGGAAAACCCCAAAACATACAGTTTCAAAACTGCATTAAGTGAACATTACCCCACTGCATAGTTTGTAGTCAAATAATCCAATACTGTGGTACTTATCTCTGCTAGCCTGAAACTTTTGTTGTAGACTTTTGCTGCACTTGTGTGACAGATAAATATATGACTGCCTGAAACTGCTGATGCACTTCTGCTACAGTTTTTTTCCCCTCTTTGTAACTTGGAAACTAAATCCTTGTGAAGGTCACTAATTTCATTCTCTGAGCAATGGTATAGCAGGCTTACTGGCTCCTGCAATAGCAGCAATTCTGCCAGCCCCTTACGGGAATCCTTTTTATTACACTAAAGCGACAGAACGATGTGCATTCGGTATCAAACCAAGATGGCTTTAAAGTATAGAATAAACAATCCTGAATAATGTACACCTAACCCAAATGCTAATAATGTGAAAAACTGTTGTGGTGGGATGGGGACAGCTTTTTATAGATCTACTGCAGTATCCCTATGGAACCCTTTATTCTAGTTAATCACTCATATGGAGAGTGGAACATCCTACAGATTAGGACAATATTCACATTAAATGTATGATATTATATAAGATTACATATTTTCCTTCACAGGCTCTGCAAGATATCATTAATACAAAATGTAATTAAGTTTACGCTCGCTGAGGGATTCTTTACTGATTCAAAGCTAACCACATTTGTTTGATAACAATAATAATAATAATCTTTATTTTATATAATGCAATTCATGCAGCACACCTGAAAGCCCTTTACAATCTAAAAGCACACCAAGCACACACCAACACATAATCATAAATGAGCACACAGATTATACATATTAAAATACAGCGCACAAAACACACATACTATACAAATTCATAAAAGCAGATCTCCTACATAGGCTGATATGCCAATTTAAAAAGATGCATTTTTAAGTGACTTTAAAAAAATATAAAACATTTTTGAATCCTTAATTGTCTGTGGAAGGGCATTCCATAACTTGGGTGCATAACAGCAAAATGCCCTATCTCCCATAGACCCAAGCTTAGTTTTTGGGACTCTTAAGAGCCCAGCTTCAGCAGATTTCGCACAGGAATATATTCAATTAACATATTGGAGATGTAGCTTAGCGTCAAACCGTTCCAGGCCTTATATGTCAACAGTAATATTTTAAAATCAATCCTGGACTTAACAGGCAGCCAATGCAGGGATGCCAACAGGTGTTCTATGTTCAAAGGATTTAGATCTAGTTAGAATTTGAGCAGCTGAGTTCTGAACATACTGCAGCCTATTGAGAGCATGTTTTTGAAACACCAGCAAGCAAGGCATTGCAGTATTCAAGACATGAAGAGACAAAGGCATGCACAAGTCTCTCAGCATCAGATAGAGATAGAATAGATCTTAAGTGGGCTGTGTAACGTAGGTGAAAAAAGACACCTTGGTGACATTTCGAACATGCGCTTTGAAGGTTAGACAAGGATCAAGGATAACACAGAGATTTCTAACTCTAAAAGCCCGTCAATGACCAAACTGAAGCTGCCCAATTTACTCAATTGACGCGGAGAGCCAAGCAGCATAACCTCTGTCTTATTACAATTTAGCTGCAAAGAATTCTGCTAACAGATTGTACCTGCATGTGGCTCTAATGAGTATATTTCCATTATACAGTAGTTCATTTAATCATGTTTAGGGTATCAAGATGTGGAAATTGTTGAAGGATATTTGAAATTATACAGGATACAATATTTCAGCTGTTGGGCGAATACTGATACATGAATTTGTTCCAGAAACATGGCAATATACAGTAGATCTTAAAATAGAGATGTGTGGATACTTTATGGCCATTTCAGATAACTACTCATAGAATTCTGACAGTCACTTTGTTTGCATGGCAAATGTATTCTGACTATGATCTCAAAGGCCAAACTAAGTAACTAAATTCAGTTTGCAAACCAATTGTATACAACAGCACAGCATCATTAAGAGGCCTTGTTCAGGTTGCCATCCAGCCATCAAGGATAGAACCGTTCATAAATCTGAAACTTCGGCAGACAGTATAGTCTCAGCTGCCTAACCTGCAATTCATCCGCCTCTGACCTTCAAGGCAGCTGAGAGTTTAGATCTCACTTTTCCCTGACATTTTCCTTCAGTCCGAAAGCTGTTTGTACTTCATATCTAATCAACTTCAATCATCTGTTTGAGTGTTGGAAGAGTGATCAATCTGATTTAGGTTAGCCGAGGATGACTGTCTGCAACTGTGTTCAATAGGGAACAAATTGACAACTGATGGGATATGGTCAGCAACTGCAGATGTGACTGGTGTCACGTGATGATCCTTCAATTCTTTTACAGATGTAGCCCTTGTTTAAGCAACCTCACATTGCAGAATGTCATTGCCAGCTCTCTGAGAAGACTTCATAATCATCATGTATTACTATTTCTACACTCCTGAATATTTGGCATGTTGAATGAAGTCACCAGTATATTTTACCAGTCCATGAGCAAAGTGGGATTTTGTGTAATGAGGCCTTTACAAAATGGCTATTAGTGGTGTGTGTTCTTCAGATTTTCAATTCCACATCATTAATACTGGCTATTTAAGAAAGTGGAAGAAATTACCCTTGCAATCATTTTTATATTGGCTAAATTCCACCTTGCTCAGGTGTGCCATAAATGTGCCCCAAGTTAAATGGTAAACTATGCTGTTGAATTTATTAAACATGCAACATACATTTGCAGACACAATCAGTGATGAATTATGATTAAGAACACATAACATGGGATAATAAACTTATACACAATTAAATGCTCTACTTTTTCAGTATGTAAAAAGTAAAAAGCCTGACACAATTTAGTTACTTGAAGTCTTTAATGTTGTTTAATTAATTTTTTAACAAAACAAAAATACTGTATTTGGCTTTACCACAGTTCCTTATAATCTAAATGAATGAGTAACTACCTAGAATACATAGACTGTACATAATGTCATGTTACGGTCTGCTGAAATTATGTTATGGGACATTCATAAGTAGGTATGCGTCAATAAGCATAAATATTTATACGTACTATAAGCAGCAGTGGTGCAGCATGACACACAACAGCTACTATATTTTAAACTGACCCGTGATTTGATAAAATGTGATGATCCCTCCCAAGCAAATGTTGATATATCAATTACATCTATTCACACCCCAGGGGACAAATACACACTGCTCAGTGGGATCACACTGAACTCTTTCACCTTCTTCTTGAAGAAATGTCACCATTTCCCAAAAGAGCATAAAAAATAGGCATCAGTGACAACAGTCATACATAGAGGTTATTCTGTATTTCTCTATGTATTCAGTTTTGGATAGCTCAGAGAGAGGAATGACAGTAACATACACTATACACTTCCAAGGTCCATTTTGAAGAACAAGGGAGTCGTGGAAGAAGCTTCATATATGCACAGATTTAAAATGGATGCATAAATAAGACATCTGCATTTTCTGCATGTCTTCTACACTATTCCATTGCTCACAATTTGGGTGAGATCCAAGTACTTTTATAATCGTGTATACAAGGACATACTTTTGATACCTTGCAATACATCTCTGTTATTTATGCAGTGTACCATTGTGTACCATTATGTCAATGCTGGAAATGGTAAAGCCTTAAAATAATGTCCACAAATTCATAATGAATTCCGTCTGAATACCACAGGATTAACACCAGGATATTGTATGCACTTCCTCTGAGTTCTGAAGTCATTCACACCCAGGGTTTGTAAGAAGTGTTAATTCATGCATGAGTGCATGCCTTATATACATATCATCAACATAATTTGTTGGAAACATTGAAGGAATGCAGGTAATACAATTCACAAGAACTAACAGGGCTGAATTCCAAAATTAATTACTTCATAACTCAGAGGAAGTACATACAGTATTCAGGTGTTATTCCTGTGGTATTCAGTCAGAATTAATTATGAAAAAGTGTTACCCTGGAAACAAAGTATTAAGAAGATCAGCCCATTAGGTATTATTTTATTTTCTCTGACTTATCTTTTTAAAACAATGCAACAATGCAAAAACTACTGTTGAATAACAATCACCTGTACTGTCATAGTTAAAATGCATAACATTTTATTAGGTACTCCTGACCCAGTCTGTTTGCAGACTCTGTGGAACTAAACAGCAAACTGTTCTTCCAAGTAGAACTAACCTACCCTTCAAACTCGTCTGCCAAGAGTAATTTTAGGCTTTGTCGATTCCAGTATAGAAGTGTTTACTGTCCAAACATGAATGTCATTGGTAACACACAAGATGTACAAGACCCTATTCAATTCACACTTAACATTTCTAATACAGGTACAAGCATTCATCTGCCTTGCCTCATGATTTTCTGATTATTTGCAACTTCTAAAAAAAATGTTTACTGTGCTAGAGGAAACAGTTTTCTGAAAATGGCTTGCTTGAAATTGTATTTAAGACACAAGCCTGTGCCTGGTAGTAACTTGACTGTAGACCAACACTTTTCTTGTTTGAGTTTATTATAAGGTAGCACTTTCCGTGTGAGTCACAAAACACTACTTGTTATGTTCTGCAAAACCTGGAGCCTCATTATTAAACAGTATCAAGACATGTAAAGGCATAAACAAAATAACAAACAAGATTGTGAATTGCCCTTCCTTCAATTTCAGTCAATACCTGCTTTATTAAACTTGATAATCATATACCTATATATTCTTTTGACACATACACTGTTTTGAACCCTGACTTTTTTCATGGTGGGTTATACTGTAGCTATAGTGGTAAACTGTAGTGCAAAAGAAGTAGTAACATTGTATATTTATTTTCTTCATCAAAACTCACTGTTTAATTTGTTTCCAAATTATTTAAATAGTTTTTTTTCTTTTGCTTTTTGGGTTGTTTAAACAAAGAATAGAGACACAGTTAATATACAGTACTGTGCAGAAGTTTTAGGCAGGTGTGAAAAAATGCTGTAAAGTAAGAATGCTTTCAAAAATAGACATGTTAATAGATTATATTTATCAATTAACTAAATGCAAAGTGAGTGAACAGAAGAAAAATCTAAATCAAATCCATATTTGGTGTGACCAGCCTTTGCCTTCAAAACAGCATCAATTCTTCTAGGTACACTTGCACAAAGTCAGGGATTTTGTAGGCATATAGTCAGGTGTATGATTAAACAATTATACCAAACAGGTGCTAATGATTATCAATTCAATATGTAGGTTGAAACACAATCATTAACTGAAACAGAAACAGCTGTGTAGGAGGAATAAAACTGGGTGAGGAACAGCCAAACTCAGCTAACAAGGTGAGGTTGCTGAAGACAGTTTACTGTCAAAAGTCATACACCATGGCAAGACTGAGCACAGCAACAAGACACAAGGTAGTTATACTGCATCAGCAAGGTCTCTCCCAGGCAGAAATTTCAAGGCAGACAGGGGTTTCCAGATGTGCTGCCCAAGCTCTTTTGAAGAAGCACAAAGAAACGGGCAACGTTGAGGACCGTAGACGCAGTGGTCGGCCAAGGAAACTTACTGCAGCAGATGAAAGACACATCATGCTTACTTCCCTTCGCAATCGGAAGATGTCCAGCAGTGCCATCAGCTCAGAATTGGCAGAAAACAGTGGGACCCTGGTACACCCATCTACTGTCCGTAGAAGTCTGGTCAGAAGTGGCCTTCATGAAAGACTTGCGGCCAAAAAGCCATACCTCCAACGTGGAAACAAGGCCAAGCGACTCAACTATGCATGAAAACACAGGAACTGGGGTGCAGAAAAATGGCAGCAGGTGTTCTGGACTGATGAGTCAAAATTTGAAATATTTGGCTGTAGCAGAAGGCAGTTTGTTCGCCAAAGGGCTGGAGAGTGGTACACGAATGAGTGTCTGCAGGCAACAGTGAAGCATGGTGGAGGTTCCTTGCAAGTTTGGGGCTGCATTTCTGCAAATGGAGTTGGGGATTTGGTCAGAATTAATGGTCTCCTCAATGCTGAGAAGTACAGGCAGATACTTATCCATCATGCAATACCATCAGGGAGGCATCTGATTGGCCCCAAATTTATTCTGCAGCATGACAACGACCCCAAACATACAGCGAAAGTCATTAAGAACTATCTTCAGCGTAAAGAAGAACAAGGAGTCCTGGAAGTGATGGTATGACCCCCACAGAGCCCTGATCTCAACATCATCGAGTCTGTCTGGGATTACATGAAGAGAGAGAGAAGCAACTGAGGCTGCCTAAATCCACAGAAGAACTGTGGTTAGTTCTCCAAGATGTTTGGGCCAACCTACCTGCCGAGTTCCTTCAAAAACTGTGTGCAAGTGTACCTAGAAGAATTGATGCTGTTTTGAAGGCAAAGGGTGGTCACACCAAATATTGATTTGATGTAAATTTTTCTTCTGTTCACTCACTTTGCATTTTGTTAATTGATAAATATAAACTATTGACATGTCTATTTTTGAAAGCATTCTTACTTTACAGCATTTTTTCACACCTGCCTAAAACTTTTGCACTTTACTGTATGTATTCAATTGAAATGACAAATAGGTTTCAGCGCAAAAAAATGAGCTGGATTTGATGTCAATGGCAATAGGTTTCATTTACCAGTGTTATGGGCAACAGAATACATTGTGTTATACCCTGGTTAAACTAATTTGGCTTAATAATATATTATTATTAATAATATATAGATTATTATTATTATTTTTTATATGTGTTTCCGTCAATTATTTGTATTTATGGTTTAATAAAGCTTAATAAGAATAGTTTATAAAATATATTAAAATTAAATAATGTAAGTGCAGGTTACATGTTTAACTTAATAAGCACTGGATGTTCATATCTGTGTTATATTGATTTCAGTGATGAAAAAAGAACATTGAAGAACCACTCTAGGAGATCGATTTATTTATTAATTACAAAGGTTGCAAAAAAGCATTAGTTTTTAGTCACTTTATGTGGATTTTTAGAGTGAGAAGGCAATTTACGCCCCCTATTTAGCCATACCATGGTTTGGCGGCACACCTCATATAGTGAGAAATGTGTTTATGATATGTGTGTGCTACGTCACATTCTCACAACAATGGAAAGAGACATTGGAGATTCTAAACTGCATTTAAACCAATCCACCCTGTCCATTGTTGCATACTTTAAAAACACTAATCTTAATCACCCTTTCGCTTGATAAGGAATTCAAATTTGCAAATTTCACTGGACAAATTGACAGCCAGCCTTCTACACCACAACAACAACGTAGGAACCTGTTGCAGATTGGCCCAGTAGAAAATAAATGAGAAAGAAATTAAAAGAAGCACCCTGTACTGAATTGAGTTTGCTTTAAAAGGTCATCCCACCCTGTCTCTGACTTGGTGGAAAAGCGAGTCAAATCCAATGTGTTACACTTTGCAGACTATTACTTTTTAAGAAGACCAAACATCCCTCTGTGTACCTTTACAGAGAATCATCACATCCATCAGAGAGAAAGGACAATAAATCACAGGAGCCCAGACAAGCCAAGGCCTGGTGTAGGAAGTGATGTGTTACCAGATTAATGGTGCCAGGAACACACACAGTGTTACTGGTTCACTGTTAAAAAGTGACAGAACTGGGCACTTATAACCACTTCGATATCTATCAGCTGTCTTCCTGAAATTCCCTTCAGAGGGTGTTGTGCCTAAGCAGTGAGCTTAAACTAGGCTTCACAGTGTCTGCCTGTGTAACAGATACCTTTGTAAATATTGACTCCTTTGTCCTGGCTCTCCAACTAATTTTAGATATCCATTAGCTGGACACAGGAAATGAAAGGTGTTCAGCTTCAAACAAAGGCGAAACATGTCATAAATCATTCTGTGCTTTGGTTGAAAAGCATAAATGGGTCTCCTTCAGCAGACTCTCTTAGAAATATGTTCTTTGTATCTCTGTGGCTATACCATTTTTTAACAGTTGTTTATCAGAACTTCCTGATAAATGTATGCAACGAGGATAGATAGGATCACGTGGAAGAAAAACAAAAATAACCTCTTGTCCACCACTCACTGGTAAAAATGTTCAAAAGTATTCTTCATTTTTGAATGCTTTTTAGCATGTGATAACTCAATGAGTCAATGGAGATAAAGCTGCGGTTTTATCTTATGCATAAAAGTTTCCATTATTCTTTCCCATGTATTTTTCTCAGTCTGCAGTGCAAAAAAATGGCTACAAATTGTTTAATACTCACATCCATACAATTATTCAAATGCAGCATTTATTTTAGCACATTTGTGTTGATTAATCCGTAAGGGGAAATATAAAATCAATAAATGTACCACAATAATCTAATCATTACATTTTACCCCCTTCTTTTGCTGTGAATGTGTCACTGTCAACAACCCCAACAATACGCAAATACTGAAGAAAATAATTATTTCCAATTGTTACAATTTCCAAAAAACATACAAAGAAAGTAATTATTCCACACTTTGTCAAAGTTATTAAAAGTTTAAATTAGAATACAACGATGTGCGTTGATGTGGTATGCAAAACCACAGGGTGTAACGGTTATCTGGTCAAGTCCATTTTTTACGCGCAATATGCAATATTCTACAATTCTTAACATTACAATTCATTTGCCACAAGTTTTGCCAGTTACAGAACAGGTCCAAATCCCTTTGAATTAGCTGGGCTGCGGTTTCAGAGTCCACATGCCCTGTATTCCTGGTGATTTTAATGTAAGTATAAATTAGACACCATCTTCTAAAACCAGTGACTGAAATCAATATGATATGAAAAAGAGGGCCTGTGTTGATATAGCTTCTAACCTCCATACAAGCCAAGCTGAATTATTCTGACAAGACTTGATAACTGGAGCCAATTTCTGTTGCAGGTCGGTTGTGTTATTTCTGTTGCAGGTCGGTTGTGTTACTGGAAACATTTATTATGAATAAAAAATGTGGCAGCTGAAGTATTTTTAAGGCGCTTTCTTTTCAATAGTATTAACCCTCACTACAGTCTCTCCCTCTTTATATATTATATACACCCCACTATTGACAACAATCTCAGTCAGACATTCTGGCAGTAGGTATAGCCGGTGACTTCCATTAGACATTTCCACCTACTTTTAGTTGCAGTTAACAATTCTGCTCAGATAACTTCTCAAAATCAGTAGGATGGTGTCTAAGAATTTTCTTTGGCAAACAATTGTTCATTCTGAACAAATCTCCAAACAGCAGTTTTTGAAGCATAGATTCCTGGTCATTCAATTTGGTTCAGTTTCTTTCCATTACGGTTTACTGTAAACAGAAAGCTCATTTTGTGAATGGTTGAGTTGAACGTCATGTCACCTTGGTTTAACCATAATGTGAAGAGCAGAGCACTTGTTAGCTGACGTGACTTTCAGACTGAGGTAACTGGCAAGAATGTTTCCCCAGATAAACTATATAATCAGCATGACTCCAAGGCCAGAAAGCTGATCATAAGAACAATTATACCATATCACATTGGGATGGGCCTTACTTCAAAAGCAAACATCAAAACAATATATTTGTACAGAAGTATCATAGTACAGTATGTCTGTTGATAAAAAGCTAAATGAAATATTGCAGAATATATCACAATACGATACAGTTTAGAGAAACAAACACAATTGACTACAAAGCAACAGCAGCCTGTCACAGAGACAAATGTCTGATTCAAGTCTTGATCCTTGTCTTTTTTTATTTTTGCATTTTGATAAATCTATTTTAAAGTGCTTGTACCTTAGTTCATGAGCTGCTTTTCAGTTATAATTGTCAGAATAGACATATGTAACATGGGCTAGATTAAAGTGTCTGCATAGAAAAATAGCCAGTTCCATATAGTGGTTAACTATTTTGGATCAAGTTTCCCTTCGGATTGCTGCCAATACATAGCAGACCACTAGAAGATGCTGAAACATACTAATAAATTAAATACGTTTTGGCTGATCTAGCCTATGTTGCATATGTCTATTGTATTCCACTAGAGCTAGAGTGAAGATCTTAAGAGGGGCTCCTGAGTGGCGCATTGGACGGGAGTTACCAGGGGGCGGTGCACAATTGGCCGCGCGCAGCCTGGGGGGAGAGGCTTAGGTCGGCCAGGGTGTCCTCAGCTCACCGCGCACCAGCGACCCCTGTAGACTGGCCGGGCACCTGCTTGCCTGTAAGCTGTCCAGAGCTGCGTTGTCCTCTGACGCTGTAGCTCTGGGTTGGCAGAGTGAAAAGAAGCAGTCGGCTGACGGCACATGCTTCGGAGGACAGCGTGTGTTCATCTTCGCCGCTCCCGGTAGTAGCGGTGAGCTGAGCCTAAAATACACTTGGATATTTCAAATTGGGAGAAAAATGGGGTAAAATCAATTGCCGACAACTAAATTAAAAAAATAAGCATCTTAAAAATAAAAACAACAACAACAACAAAAAAAAAACAATAGTTGAGTAGATGCAGGGAGACAGTAAAATGATGAAAACTTATTTTGAAGATGCTTACTCTTTAAATCACAATAAAAGCATTTCTTACAAACTCTAATTGCAGTAAAACATACCAGGCATTTCCTTGATAGTTGACCTTATCTGTCTATAGCCCTTACTTTCCCAACGCAGTCAACTACCAGACAGTAATGCCCTCTTATCAGCATTCTATTGTTTTGGTATACAACCTTGATATGTAATCCGACACATACGTATTTACAGCATGTATAGAGGTAAAGAGCTAAGTGAAGCATGATAGTCTGGACCTGACTGGCTGATGCAGCTGTATCTATGATTACAACTATTCATAGCCAAATAAAACTCATGCTACAGAACACAACATGGCAGTCAGTGGTGCAAAGAATGCTACAAATGGACTGGATAAGTTGGAGTGTCGAATTCACCAGTCCCGGTCAGCAGCAGCACTGATAAATCACAAGATGTCTACAGGAACATTGTGAAATCTATGACACATTTCAATGATAATGCTTACAGAGCAGTCTATTTTCTGGTTATGAGACAGAAACAGAAGAATTAAACCATTGCTTCAGAAACCATGAGCTGTAGAGTGAATCAATTAGCCATTAAGAAGCTAACAGGTCAAGAACAGATGGTCATATTCCACAAAAGAGTTAGCATAACTTCTGTAAGATGACTTCAACTGTGACTTTTTTGAGCAAAATGTGGGGAGGGAAAGATTTAGAGCAAAATGTCGGTACACCGGGACCTTTGATGGAAAACCGGGACTGTCCCGGCTAAACCGGGACATCTGGTCACCCTAGATTAACTATAAAACAGTGACATTTGTAGTCTTTATTTTTCTTTATAAATACTTCTACATCAAAGATAATCTGCTATGCAGATACAGCTCTATAAACAGTATTTTAATTCAACACTGCATTATCATTTGCAAAATTCTCATATCCTTGCAATCTTGCTGCTATATGTGCTTGAACCTTGCAGTTGAACTGTCATAGATTATGGTAGGTTGCATGTAATAGTGTCATCCTGTTAGTACTGCTCAAAATGATTTTAATTTATTTGGTTGTGATGGGTGATATAATTCTGGCTAGTCATAGCTTACTTAGTTGATTGTAACACAAAGGTGTAATTTTGATGACTAAATTATCTATTAGTATAGGTTACATAATGTTACTATAACTTAATAACATAGATATAGGTCTTATAAACAATTACTTTATATTGCAGTGGTGATGATTACATAAGCTTAAGTCACAAAGTTAAATAAATTGATAAGTGTGCCATCTTTTTCTTGTACAACACCTACTGGAGATTTCAAAGACTTTTTCTGATATTTCTTCCCAAACCTTTTACTCTTGAATTGTTATTGTTATAGATTCTGTATGGGGAAACTGCACCTAAAATTACACCAACAAAAAAATAATCCATAATCCAAGTAATTTGAGAATTGCACAAGTATTATGTTTCATGCAATAATCAATTACTCCTTCCTTTTGAAGAATAAAAATAAACAGCATATTGATCTTTTTCCTGTAATTAAGCTCTTGGTGGTAGTGCCTGTGCTTTATTTATAAAACATTACAATACATACATACTGTCGGGAGCATAACCTTTTATTTCTTAACTGTCATATAACATGCGTTTTAAAGCTACAAAATAAAAGCATAGTATTTTGCAAATTTCGAACTAGGAACAGTTTTTCCAAAGTTTGGATTTTGCAAACTACAGTAGTTCAACATTAGGAAACCCTAAAACACATGGCTTTATACTAGGGCTGTAAAGCGATTAAAAAAAATCAGTCAGTCTCAGTTTTAATCACATATTTAATTGATACAGTTACTGCATTCATCTCATTTAAGTATGTTTTATTACTGATGTTATTATTATTAGTATTATTATTTTTTAGTATTATTATCATCATCCAAAAAACAACCCAACATAAAAACCCTGTTTTCCTATTTCTCGATTCTGGATCTTATTTGTTGGTCCCTCTTTATAGTTGTATATTTATTTAATTACAATCCAGCATTTCTTGTTAAATTGTTTGAACCAACTGCTAAATCACCATGAAGTCAGTTTATTACTCACCTTACTGCATTTAAAATTATCAGTTTCCTTTACTCATAAACTGAAGTTGTTCATTGTCGTTTTAAATAATAATAATAATAATAATAATAATAATAATAATAATAATAATAATTGTAAATTCTCTTTTATTAATAACTTGAAATTGCCTGAACAAAACAAAACATTCACTGAGTAACAGTTATAATTGTAAATAATATTGTTTAAAATAAATGTGGTTATTGAAATAAAACAAAGCTACAATGTTAACGGGTCTGCAGTCAGTTGCTATCCACTTTGCACCAACACTGGATATAGTACTTAGCTTGATTAATGGGTTTGCAGCGATCCTGAATTTCTAAGAGTACTCTGTCGAAAGTGGTGGGATGCACTTCTGTGATACTGGAACTCACTTTGACAGTAGATACAAGTAACCCTCTTTCTATCCAATGAACCGTCAGCAAGTTTTAAAAAATATATACTTCCCATTCACGTCCTTCAGTTTGAGTGCTTTGTTACATAATGCGGTTCCATGACAAATTTTATATTCAAACGATGACTGCACTCATTCAATCCTGGCATGCACTCGAGTGTATTAAAATGGTGCCGCAGGAAATTAATTATGGTATGTTAAGAAGGACAAGACAGAGGAGTGCGATTAACGTGTGTTTAAAAAATCAATCTCCCAAAAAATGTACATGTTAATTGCAGAAGTTAACTGGGATTAATTGACAGCCTGACTTTATACACAAAACTTATACAGCACAACTACATAAGGAACAATAATACAACAATGCACCACCCAATATCCTTCAATTCATATAATGAATAGAATACAAGAGGGGGGACACTTTAGTTTCACAAATATGACTGAGCAAATACTTATGTGCTTGTTTTCACAAGTCGAACCAGTCGAAAAAGAAAGTCCATGCAGATGGGCCGAAGTTCAAAATACTGTCGTTTGCGAGGGTGTTTACCACATCAAACTGAACTTGCTTCCCTAAATAAATCAACCTTTAAGTCAAGTATATGTGTCCCTGATGAAGGCACTAGCTGAAACATCCATCAACTTGATATAATTTGTTTAATAAAAATTAATTTTTGATTGAGACGTCCTTAGTATTTGCCCTTCCGAGGACTATATCTACCGTTTGAGACATAAGACTTCATCATTAAAGGAGAATGCTGAGGTACCTTGCTTACTGTTTAATAATATATGAAGACAATCGGTAAATTAAATTGTTGGTATCTTGAATATTTTGGTTGTTACATTTCATTCTTGTACTTTATGTGTCTTTATATGCTTAATGTTGAGACGGCTTTGCCGACACAACAAGCTGAATGCTACTGTATAATATTCATTACATTATCTGGTTTTGACTTCTATTTACAATTACATTTTGTCATTTCCATTAACTGTTTCTTAGTTTTGATAAAGACACAAAGGTCGGGCCACACTCCCAGCTTTTTCCCAGGAACATTTGCAGTTGAAATTGGGTGACCAAATGGCTATTTTTCAAAGAAAACAATTTTCACATCACTCAACAAAGAAATATGACAAAGTGTATAGAGTATAATATCTATAGGGTGTGATTCCAAAGGGTTATTTCCTTTAAAATCCTCCATTCATTCATCCCATTCATCACCTCAAAACTGTCAGCAGTCATTCTTAATACTCAACACCAACTGTAGTTGGCACCCACCTGAGATTAAACCTCCTGTCTATCAAACAGACTACAGGGTACTTGCTAATAACACATACAACAAGGGAGCTTGGTCGAGTAATGGAGATCCTTTGGAGTATAGTCATCACATTTATTATTTTTAGCCTTTCAGACCATTTTAATATCTCAAACACCTATGCAGTACAGCCCCCTGCCTGAGCCCAGTATTTTAAATTCAAGACACAGACATAATACAAAATATCAACAGAAACAGTTTGCAGATCGACTGAGAATGAGCACTGAAAGTGTGTTGCTAGCATTTAATATTCCTGCTGAACAAAGACCTTTTTTAACATTAGTTAATATTCACACTCAAATTGGCTGAAAACTAAGTAGATCCAAGTTCGATCCTGTCAGACCATGGCTACATATCAGATGATTACTGTACAATATAATAATGATGATAATATACATAAAACAATACACACATCACATTTTATTCACAGCACATATGCAGATATCTCACAGGTAGCATATGAGTTTCAGACATAACCTCATGGTCGCATGACAATGTAGTGATATCTTACATTACTGGTCAAAGCAAAAAAAAACTGCACAGAATGATTTCCATTACAAAAAACTTGGTTTCAAAATCTTTGTCAGCGTGTTGGCCTCTGAGTAGCTGGGCTAATGAAGGCTACAGAACCATTTGCCCAAATTTTGATAAAAGTGTCCACAGTTACAAGGAGTTATTCCAAACAATATTCCAAACATCCAAACATTTTCACACAACTGACCCCTGACTGGCTGAGCTATTGAAGGCTATATTTTAGAAACAACTTGACCCAATTTAATTCATCTTGTCATTTACTTGTATTACAGCAATTCATTCCACATGATACTGTGATATACTTTTTCACAGTTTTGAAGCATGATAGGCTAAGCTGTTGAAGGCTAAATCTGGGAAACTGCTTGCCCGAATTTGACAACATTTTGCATAGGCATTTATTATGATATATTCTACATGTTGTGGATGTAAAGGTTCTGGTGACTTATTTATAAATTATTCCAATACATGTAATGTGTTAGTTATATCTAGCATCTGCACAGCTGAACGTTTTTCACTGTGTTGCTAAAGATTTCAAAAAAGTTTCACTGCTGCATTGTTAGCCTGCCCATCACGTCTCACTTTCTATATTTGAATATTTGAACAAACACTGCTTGAAATGTATTCTGATACACAAAAGATCATGTATTAATTCATATAACAGCATTTATAAATTATTATATCTTGCATAGGAAATCAATGCATACTACACTGCAGGACAGCTCAATTAAAAATGGTGCGCAACAAAAAAAAATAATTAAAAAAATCAGTGTTCAGGGTGAAGTTTCCTTCCTATTGCTGGACACAATAGTACAGCAGGTGTGTTGCAAAAGAATTCTAGAATTGTTTTTGCCAATACACTAATTCTAGAATGTTTTAATGCCAATCAATAAAAAATAATATCTGATGCACAACAATAATATTGTCTATTCTCCGCCATTTTGTACAGTTCTTCCTTGCCCACCAGTCAAGCAGCTGCACTGGCTTCGGTATACACAGAGCTGCTAAACTGAGCCTTTCATCCCTCAACACACAGCAGAGTTCACATGGAGACTACTTATATGCTGGTCACTGAATGTTGGGTTAGGATTTGTCGTCTTATATTAAGTAAGCTTCTCATAGCTCATGTTTCCTCAGTTTCTTCAAGGCCCTTTAAAATCTGTAAAAGACAATCAAATGCAGGACTGGGTGCTGTACAGACCTAGATGCAATCTCAAAATCTTCTGAACTAAAATATTGACTCCTTATGTGTCTTCTCCTGTTTGAAAGCTTTCCATTGTTTTGTAGAAGGAGAGTAAAAATAACTTCAATGTTTTTTTGGTTTTTTTCTCGCAAATGCTGTGACTCTTTTAGTACTATAGACCCTTATGAAGAAAGTGCACAGATGGTATGCATCTTTAAGCATGAGCCATTTTTTCACACCAATTACTTTATAGTGACGTTGATAGTTTTTAATGTTGCTTTTCCAACTATATTACTTTTCAAATGTAGGAATTTTACATATCAGAAGGCTAATTTGTCCAATTACGTATATTCTTTACCTTTCCAAATGATCTTTAAGCAAAACAAAGCTCTAAAGATTGGATTGATGACATAAATTAATATAATAACATTGTTTTCTGCATGTACAAAAACAGCAAGATAGAAAAAGGGATCATTCTTTAAAAGATGCTTATATAATGTTTCTTAGTCTGGGTAGCGGAGAGGAAACACTTGAAAGCTTACAGATAGCAGGCTGGCTAGGGAGATAGACAGGTTAGTGGATGAATGACATCAGCCAAAGGCAAAACTGCAGTAGCTTTCTTTTATTTGAGCATACAGAGTAAAGCAAGTTCTAGTTAGCATAATACATTATATTATATCAGCACTTAATTCCTTCACACATGGGAAAACATTTGCACTTCCAGAGCTCATCTCTTACATTACACCCCTAGGGTTGAAACACTCTCTTATTCTGGGCTTGCACACTGCCTGACTGCATACAGGCATTTAAAACGGTGGAGCTGAAATAAATAAACTCTGAAATGTGATACCAGGGATATTAATGCAGTATGATAAAGATGAGAGGTTTGACAGACCCAGGTTAGGGCATCTTGGACAATACTTATGATTAGTGCTCATTGCGGTTTGTGAACCCAGCCATTGGGGTTTCATTAAGGTTAAATGGGCAAAAGATGCACCATCTCTAGCTCTTAGACATACCAAGAAAATTGATACAAACATTTTGGAGGGGCAGCTCACTGCACTTGTGAGACAGTTTGCTCATTAGAGTCATGAATACACAGTGTTCACCCCTTTATAATGCTATAGTGAGGAGCCATAGTTACAAGACCGTGCTATTTGTGTTCTGTCTTATAAGGATTATAAAAGGGCTACTGTAATGGCATTATGGAGCAAATGGGAGCCACAACCCTACCGTGTTATAACCGATTCTGCGTTATAACAGGTGAGCACTGATATATATAGTGGTTGATTATCTATTCAGGCACCACTATGGTGTTTAGCAAGCAAACAATGTCAGTGGGGTACAGGCGAGGCACACCAATGACTGAAGACTGCAGTCAGGTAACTAGATTCCAGAAAATACAGTTTTTATATATCTGTCACAGTGCAAGCCCCTGAACTCCGTAAGTTCCTGCCTCTTTCCCTGATCAGTAAAAGAATATTATACTCTCTGAGGCAAATCCTACCTTGCCTCTGACTTGTTACTATGGCAACACGCCTTTGGTGCATGTACAGCAGGATGTTTAAACACTGCTGTACTTCAGAAGGAAGTGTTTGTGAAAAAAATTAAGTTCCATAGACTTTTTTTATGTATTTTCTGAAATACATTGTTTAATAAATACCTGATTTGGATGTTGTGACCCCCCCCCCCCCCCATATCACACTGCATAAGTTTTCTATTTATTTTTTATACAGGATATTTTACAATTTCTTTGTACAGTTATAGGCATTACAGCTTACTATTTTTCATAAAAATATGCAATGCTTGCTTAGTAGTAACTCAAATTGCTATTACTAAAAGTTCCTGCTACTGGAAAGGGAGTAGGTGTGAAGTTTAAATGTAATGGCATAGGTGACAGGTTTAATGCAGGCCTGTATTGAGACTGGTCGACAAAGAACTCTAAGAGAGATTTTGCCCACCCTCTGAATTCACACTTGGAACAGAAAATGAAAGACGTTCAATGTCACCAGCAGAAGCACAGAATACAGGCGGCCATGGAGCCTCGTCACAGTTCTCTACACAGCAATGTACCACTGGGAATTAAAACTTGGGCAAAAGCAGCATAGTTTGCTGAACAATCACAGACTAATCAGTCGGATTGGGATTCAAATACCGTTCCCGTGAGAGATATAACAAAAAGGCAACCTGTGAAAAAGTCTGGCTACCAGATGTGTGAGTTTTTTGTTATCCTGATTAGCCTCATTCCATTGGGATTGTATGCAGATCTTAGTAGTTGCAACCCTTAATAGGATACCCATCAAAGATTCCTAATAGTAGAGGTTGATTTAAAATGTGCACAAGTCACATTTACAAAAAAAACAAACAGTTCAATATAAATGGGGGTATATTACAGTTGAATAGGGGTTTTAATATGTACCTTATCACTTCTAAAAGGAGGCACAATACTTATAGTGTGCTACTGAACATCCATACAAACAACAGCCGAGTAGGAACGTGATGGTTTTTCTTAATAATGCTACTATATCAAACCATATCAATTTCAGTTATGTACAATCCACCACGTACAAACATCTTAGTGAGCTTTACAGAATTGTACAAACTACTAAAATACTTTACATATCAAAAATATATGTTTTAAGCCCAGATTTAAAAAAAATCTGTCTCAGCATTCCTGATAGAACTCCAAATTCCAAAGTCAGAGAGCTTGAAACATCAACATTCCTCACCGTTGCTTTTTAAAATAAGGTTCTTGGAATTACCAATCGACTGTGATTGGCTAATCTCAAAGCACAGCCTGAGATTCATTGCGTTAAGCAGCTAGCTAAAATACATTATTAAGTGGGATCTAATGGGTTCATAACAATCAGATTGACTGACCTATTAAACCAGTAGGATAATGACCCTTACAACACCTTAAAACATCAGTTCACGGGCGGGAGCTAGGGCTGAGTGAAGAATATGGGTTAGTATTTAGAGGCTTGTCCCCAAAGGAATGCTGATGGCCTGCGGCCAGGAGTGCTTGTTTTGAACTGTTAGTGGAGAGGAGAGAGATGGTTGGTAAAACAGACTATGTGCAACCCTCTGCTCGGTGGAGAGGAAAACCCCCCTCTGTTAGGAGGAAACCTGTGGTGGTCCTGGTGGGAAGGGTGCCCCTACTCTGGGCATACTAGCAATTGATTGGTGATCTGCTGAGATGTTTGTAGGAAGAGAACAAATTACTTTTTGTTTAATTTAATAAACAAGTTATAAAATAGTTTGGATAAACCATCTGGTTGTAAGCGATCATATGACCATTGTAATGAATTGGCATCTCAGCCCATTGAACTGAATGGAAAGCCAAGGGCTGGATGCAAACTATGAACCAAAAACCTCACGGTTCAAAGATTATGACTAGCAAGCTCTGTAGTTCAGAGGCAGGTATGTTTCTTATGCTGATGTCAGTAGCATTAACTTATCAGCTGCTTGGAGATGATCCATTACACCATGCAGTAAGAATAGTCTGGAGCGTGACATCATCAAAATTAAGTCTTCAGGCAGTTGTGTTAAAATACATCATATAAGCTCATAAGTTCTCCCTTACCGAATATCATGTTGTGGGTTATTGCTTACATAAAGGAACCAGTTAACTTTTGTTCGAGTTTCAAACACATTTTATCAACAGGCCTTATACTGGTACATGCACTGCAGGAAATGCAGCTTAGTAATTGTTATTTTTAAAGAGAAAGAAAAAAAAAAAAAAACCTGTGGACCAAAGCAGGTGTTGTGCAGTTTGAAACATGCATCACTCAAATATGCAGTTATTAGCGAATAGAATAATTGATAA